>NC_064419.1:8835000-9135000 GCF_023375975.1 Astyanax mexicanus | reverse complement strand
GAAGAAGATGAAGTTCTCCTGCTCTAAAGATCAGTCATTTGCTTCAGTGGGAAAGCATGGAGTCCTGCGCGAGTTCACCTTTTTTGATAAGGTAAGTTCTCATGTCCACACATACTGACCTGTGTATTATAACACTCTTCAGGCCAGGACATATAAGCCCTGTAGCATGGATGTCATAACACAGCATACTCCACTCTTACTGTTGTACTCAATTGCCAGTTAATTCATAAATATTTTATAGGAAATATATAAATATTTTATAAGTTAACAAAATAAATATTTTAAATTTCAAATTAATGTTGTGAAAACCAAGACATTTCTGTATACTTGCCTGTTGAGTCCAACAACATTCAGAATAAAATGTACTAAGCAGCCAGGCTTAGGATTTCTGGTTCTCGGGGGTGATCAGACACAGCCTGAACTACAGCTGGGAGGTTAATCAAATTAATGTGATTCATTTTTAAACTGTAATTTAATAACTTCAACATAACATCTGCTTGCAAGGTTAAAGAAGCTGCCTGCTATTCGTAATAAAAATAGCAAAATTAAAGTATTGATTTCATACCAAAGTTTTTTTGTCTCACAGTTTTGTGTACATTGACAGTGAATGTAAAAGAAATATTAATTTGTATATTTGATGGCTTTGAATGTAAACCTGTTTATTTTTTCCCATCACACAGCCTTACTCTGAACACTTTTTCTTTATTGTATCTCTACCAGGTGCGGCGTCTGTTTAAGAGTCAGGAGGTGTATGAGAACTTCCTGCGCTGTATTGCTCTGTTTAACCAGGAGGTGGTGTCGGGAGCGGAGCTGCTGCAGCTCGTCACGCCTTTCCTGGGGTAAAATTAACGTTTTATTACATTTCAGCTAAAGCAACTTAGTACTGCTGTTGTAAGTTGGTGACTACTGTGAGAGGTTTTGTGGCTGAAATTGAATACATTTTAAGTAACAAGTAATAATAATTCAAATAATAAAGAAAGTTTGGGGTTTTCGTGATATGATTTGTCAGTTGCTTCAAGTGTTGTTTTATTCCTCCCTATAGAAAGTTTCCTGAGCTGTACACCCAGTTTAAGTCGTTCTTGGGAGAGAAGGAGCTGACCCACTCGGTTTCTGGCCTCTCGGATCGCTATATGGAGGGCGGGGGCCGGGAGGTGGATTACGCTTCCTGTAAAAGATTGGGCTCCAGCTACAGAGCACTGCCCAAAACTTACCAGCAGCCCAAATGCAGCGGCCGCACCGCACTCTGCAAAGAGGTACACATTTACCAGGAGCACACACATAACAAGTCCTCTGCAGCACACCTGTACCCACTTACCTGTTCCCACACACTACTGCAGCTTACCTGTGCACTCTAAACTGTACTCCTCAAACTATTAAACACATCTTAGTAGACTGCCCTGCCTTTAAACCACCAGAAATAACTTTCATAGGGTTACAAATGTGAAAGAACTGTTTGAAAAGATTCCACCAGCTAAAATACTTAATTGTCTGGAAATCATTCATATGAAGACACTGATTTAAGTCTGTGATGCTCAAGTTATGAACGTTGTTGATGCCATAAAATAGCCAACATGTTGCTGATATGGCACAAAACCCAAACAAACAAACAAACAAACACTCTAAACTGTATTTACTTACCTATACACACACTCAGCTTTAATACTCTTGTACCCTCTAACTAGTGCTGGGTGGTGTACCGGTTCATATGGCATACCGGAGGGGAAATTAGAACCAGTATGCACTTTATATCGCTAGAGGTGCTGCAGAGCACTGTGTAGACTAGCACCACTAAAGAAGCACACTAGCAGAGCTCACTAGTTAACACTAGCCAGTTAGCATAACAAGCTAACACACTGTAGTAATGGCAGCTTAGCTCTGGAGTTGGAGGCTCATGCTGTCCTACCTGGAGAGTTGCTGCTGCTGCTTCTTGCAATATGAGTAACTATTGCCCTTTAAATATATTAATACTGTAGTTTGAAGGATCATTTTAATGCACACTGAACTGGGAATTGTCATAAACTGATAAACAGCTGCTTAAATACTGTAAGTCATCTAATGGCTTCAATAATAACATGTTGTAAATTGATATTAAACTTGTCTAACTTGTGCAATAGAACATTTGTGAAGTATCTTTTTGAATACTTACTTTTTTATTATTATATTTTATTATGTTTAATATTTTCTGGTCCATTTATAGTGTTACAGTGAACTTTTTTTTAAATATTTAGTTATGTAAAGAAAGCTGTGTTAAAATTAACGGCGTATCCCTTTTGTAAGGTTTTCTTCAGCAGTTTCTCTGTTCATGAATTCTGATTTCTTCATATATAGTGTAATTTTGTGGGACAAAGTAAACCCAGTAGTGATTAAAGCCTTAATTTAAAGACTTAATTTAAAGCCTTAATGTTTGATATTATATGTACTCCTAACAGTACAGCAAGTCAAAAACCTATATTTAAACATAGTCATGGGTTTAATATAAAAATATATAAATAAATAAAAAATACAGTGATTATACCGTGTTGTCGTCAGAATAATGCAAAATGCAGTGGTGGCAATTTTTGGTCATACCATCCAGCACTATTCTCACCTGACCTTGAGGCTTTAAGCTGTATGAAGCTCTATGTTGAATGTTGTTGGGGAGGGTGTGATGCAGTGAAGATGCTGACCTGTGGCGATGAGTAAGAAAAGTTTAGTAAAGCTCTGATGTTTGAAGTTTAAAGAAGGCCGGTGCAGTTTAGATTGACCTTTAACTAAACCCTACTCTACCTGCAGGTGCTGAATGATACCTGGGTGTCATTCCCATCCTGGTCGGAGGATTCCACTTTTGTGAGCTCCAAGAAAACGCCTTATGAAGAGCAGCTCCATCGCTGTGAGGACGAACGGTTTGAGGTAAGACTGCTTCTCATTTAGACAAATCAGCACTTTACACAGATTCCTCTGCTTTAGATGGCGTTCCAGTATGTAATCTATTTATTGTTTATTCTTGTGTCAAAAAAAATGGAATTAAAAAGAATATATATATATATAAATAACAAAAGGTGCAGTTGCAGATTGTTGACAGTGTTTATTGTGCAACTTAATCCTGAGATTATTAATAGAATAGTTTAGTTTTGTGACCGTTTTTTAATAGCAGTTTTAAATGCAGTACCTCATGTTTATATATAACTTTTTCATCTTTCTTTATTTTCACTACCTGTAGCTGGATGTTGTTTTGGAGACCAACTTGGCGACCATTCGAGTTTTAGAGAGTGTTCAGAAAAAACTGTCCCGCCTTTCTGCGGAGGACCAGGACCGCTTCCGATTGGATGACTGCTTGGGCGGCACCTCTGAGGTCATCCAGCGGCGTGCAGTGTACCGTATATATGGGGATAAAGCACCGGAGATCATTGAGGGGCTGAAGAAGAACCCGGCTACTGCAGTACCTCTAGTACTGAAGAGGTGAGTGCTCTTTTATGGTATTTTGTCATTTAAGTCAATCAAAGGCTTTTCTGCCTCTTAACGGCACAAATGCAAGCAGGGGAGGTGTTAACATTGGGAAATTTTCCTCACGTCTCCCCAAGTTGTCTGTTGTGAGCGTGCTTGCGGCCAGTTAGCAAACCTGCTAATCCAACAAGCGACCCTCACTGTGCTAATGGATCTCGGGCACTCTCTCCCTCTCTCTTATGAGATGTTATAATACAGTAAAAAAAAAAAAAGCTTTAGGCTGCCAGACCCAAACCACATTATATTATTATTACTGTCTCCCTCACAAAAATGAGGGAAAAAAATAAGTGATTGACACCACTAATATTAATAAAGTTTAATTAACTTCCAATCGAATGCTGATTCTTTTTGTTTAAATTAAAATACCCATTAATAAACGCTTAATAAAATCTGGATGGTCACATGGTTTACACATAAATACACTGTACTCATAACATTCTTTCAAGGTTGGCAGGTCTATACCCAACAAAATACATTGGTACAGTAAATTAAATTCTGCAAAAAAACTGCTATCGGTAAACTTTACCCAAATTGCACATTGAGTTTGTTAAAGTGTTTGTAGGTAAAAATTAGACAATACATCTCATTAGTGCTCCCACAAAGTTAATCATTTATTTATATTTCCAGGAGTTTTAAGATAAATCTTGACAGAAATGGTCTTGTATGTTTATATTTGCTTGTTTTGAGTGCAGGATTTTAAAGTTAAAATCCAAATCAATACAAATACCTAGCAGTCCATGTACACATGCTTTTGCTCATTCAAAGCTGCTGTTTTCTTTTAGATGCATACTGATTAATCATGGTGGTATTGGTGCTGATATATATATATATATTTTTTCAGGTTGAAAGCGAAGGAGGAGGAGTGGAGGGAAGCACAGCAGGGGTTTAATAAAATTTGGCGGGAGCAGTACGAGAAAGCTTACCTCAAATCTCTGGACCACCAAGGGGTCAACTTCAAACAGAACGACATGAAAGCCCTGAGATCCAAGAGTCTACTCAACGAGATCGAGAGCATTTATGATGAGGTAAAGCACACCTCCACCCACACGTTTATTCTGACAGACTCTATTACACTGTACGTAGTGTAGAGGGAGCTTTGTAGTGCTCTTTAGTGTTCGAATGATCCACATGCTTGTTCTGACAGACTGTAGTAGACTACAGGGAGTGTTGGGGGCACTCTGTGATGCTCTATAATCATATAATCTGAATTCAGGTTAGCATTTGGATCATTATACAATACAGGAAGCATAGGGGTGCTCTATAATGATCATGTGATCTGGATTAAGGTTAGCATTTGTATGATAATACAATGCAGGAAGCATAGGAGCACTCTATATAATATGAATATGATCCACATGTTCATGCTAACAAACTGTAAAACACAAGTGTAAAGGACATTATGGTTTCTTAACAAACCTGGGAATTCATGAATACAGTATTACAGTACTACATACTGCAGTGAATAGAGCAGCATACATTTGCTGTAGTGTATCACTGTCTCTCAGAATGAGTTCCGGATCATTTATTTTTTGTAGAGCATTATTGAATCAGACTGGTTAACGATGTATATGCAAGATAGTTCTGCAGTGCTGTTTTTAAGGATGTTTATTTGTTTATGGTCGTGTGTCTATCTTTCCAGCGTCAAGAGCAAAGCACTGAGGAGGGAGGTGTGGGTCAGCAGGGACGAGAGGGGGCCGGAGTGGTCACTGAGCCCCACCTGGTCTTCACCTACGAAGATAAACAGATCCTGGAGGACGCCGCCTCGCTCATCATCTACCACGTCAAACGCCAGCCCACCATTCACAAGGACGACAAGGATCACATCAAACGCATCATCCAGCACTTCGTCCCCGACCTGTTCTTCTCCCGCCGCGGAGAGCTCAGCGAGACCGAGGACTGGACGGACGAGGAGGTGGAGGGAGAGGAAGGCGGTGGTTCCACAGGTGGAGGAGGAGGGGGTGAGTAATATGGGCAAAAAACAATATGAAACAATAGACAAGCCTACTTTTGCTGAACTGCTGTTGGATGGCTGCATAGAATGGTCAGAGGTATTTCAACAGTATTTCAACTCGCTCTTCGTTTAAAAAAAAAGGTGCTTATATACAGTGACTTGCAAAAGTATTAATACCCCTTGAACTTTTTCACATTTTGTCACCTCACAACTAATGCTGGGAGATTATGGCCTCATAAAAAAAAAATCTTTTTTTTTATTTTTTTATTTATTTTTTTTTTTTTACCAAAAATCAGATTTTCGATTATAATCTATTATTTTTCCACCTAATCAATATCAAACTACAGATGACAAAGAAATGGTTCAAAACTAGGTTTACCTGTATTAAAAAATGATGTTTGGATGCTTTGAGTTGAGTCGATTTACTGAGTGAATCAATAATTCAAAACATTGTTTATTGTTAAAGTGCTTTTCGATACGAGCTTAGTCTTTGAAATGTTTAGAACAAATGTCAACGCTAGTCTGTGGGAGGCGCCGGGGACCAAGGTAAGATGGTTAAACACTTCAGAAATTAGTAGCGTTTTCAGATATTTTAGATTAAAAAGATAAAATGTCTGTATGTATAATCGCGATTACTCTATTTTGAGAATCGCATTAAAATGTGTTATTCGTATTAACTGGATTAGTTGTGAAAATTGCCCAGCACTACTTACAACCAAAAACTTAAATGTATTCAAGATTTTAAATGGATAGACCAACAAAAAGTAGCACATGGATCGAAAATGAGACATGATTTTCAAAATTGTATTGGCATAATTTCAAATAAAATGTTCAAATAAAAGTATTTCGCCCTCCTATATCAATACTTAGAGCTACTTTTCACTGCAATTACAGGTGCAAGTCTTTTTTGCTATGTCTCTACCAGCTTTGTGCATCAAGAGAATGAGAATTTTGCCATTTCATTTTTGCAAAAAAAAGCTCAAGCTCAGCCAGGTTGTTATATATTTACCTATATTATTAAATATGTGTAAGACTGTTTATTTGATGCAGTTATATATAATATGTCTCTGATTGATAAGTCATAAAAAAAGAAGTGTGGATATTCATTTTGTATCAAGAGAAAAAATATGTAAATTAGCCTTTCTCGATATTGCACATCCTGCACGTGTTCACATTGTGATGACCATGAATATTATCTAATCCACTTTTTTTTTTGACACTTTTGACTGTTTTTGATCTTTTTCTTTGCTCGGATCCAGGAGGAGGCATGTCTGCAGGAGCCGCAGGGGGCCAGCAGCAGCTGAACGGCGAGGCCAGACGGAAACGCTGTAACTCCGTAGACGGGACGCGGGATCCGCCCCCTCAGGAGGAGCGGTCGGAGGAGCAGGAGCAGCAGAAGGAGCTGGACGGAGTTTATAATCTGTTTTTCGTTAATAACAACTGGTATTTCTTCCTGCGGCTGCACCAGACACTGTGCTCACGATTGCTGAGAGTTTACCGGCAGGCTGAGCGGCAGCTGCTGGAGCACCGAGCTGAACAGAGCGCAGAACGTCTCCTGGTGGCTGAGGGACGTAGGGACAAGGCAACGGACCTGGCTATGGAGCTACGGCTTAAACAGCCCAGTAAGAACACACACTTACACCAAACTCACATATATAACACATATATAAATTGTTACCCTTCCATCAGTTTTCCATCACAATACCAAAGCAGTAAACTCTGATCCAGGTGCATAATATAATTAGCACTCCATTAATGCAATTTTGTATCAATTTGGAGAGTTATTAACATACGATATGGTAAAGGGACATTTAGACCATAGTATGCTGTCCTGGAATATTTGGAACAATAAACACTTTCTAATTTGACTTGGGCAATCTAAGATTAAAATAGGAAAAAACAAAACACTAATACCTAGACCCATTTTTCCCCCCTCTCAAGCAAATGTTCATCTTATATCAGTTAATCTTCTTAAAAGTATCTTAAACTATCACTCTGCATAACCAGAGTAATATATAATGTAAAATCCTGTAATTTTACTCTACCACCTCAGTTCTCATGCTCCACCCACTTCAGATGCTGCCTCTGGATCTCAGCACCTCAACTCTAGCTGTACAGCTGTTTTAAGGGGCCTCATAAGTGAATTACACTTCACACCTGTGGGTGCAGCCCAGAACCACAACATACCAGTTTAAATAGCTCTTATTGAAAAAATATTTTATTAATGTTGATTATCTTGCTGCAGCTTTGTTTAAATGACTCTGTTAATTTTGTAAGAGTTTATAAGAGTTAATTAAGAGTTAATAAGGAGTCGTGCAGCTGTAAGAAGTGAATGCAGCACATATCATGCGAGTAAACAGCATGGAGCAGAGACAGCATTTGTTCATAGCTGTGGTAATTTGCATCTGGCTAATTAATCAGATTAAACTGCATCTTATCAACATTATCTCTTAAATAAAATGAGTATATTTGATAGCTGAGTCGGACCGAGACTGGATCACGTTTTTCACCACAAGTGAACCGCTCCAGAGTTCGTTCGGGCCTGGGCCAAGGCCACCTCCTCTAGCAGGTCTTGCTCCATTTTAACATGACCCAATTAGGCTTGTTGTGAATTAAAATGTAACATATTAGAATTAGTAAAAACACTACATAAAATAAACAATATCATTTTATAGTTCCCAATCTTTTAAATTGACTAAGTAGACATTAGTATAAAGTGTCACTGTAGAAAATATGATTTCTACAGAGAGATTCTGTCAAATTTCTAACAATACTAACCTCCTAACCTCAAGTATACTTGATTTCAGCTTGAATTTGCTGTAATTGATTATTTAGTTTTGGCAGTATAAGTGTAGTAGCCCCTCTTGATTGTGTGTGTAGGTGAGGTGGAGCTGGAGGAGTACTACCCTGCGTTTTTGGACATGGTGCGCAGTCTGCTAGATGGTAATCTGGAGTCCACGCAGTACGAGGACACGCTGCGGGAAATGTTCACCATTCACGCCTACATTGGCTTTACCGTCGACAAACTCATCCAGAACATTGTCAGACAGGTGAGCGAGAGGGTTCTGAATCTGGCACATCCTGCAGGTACATGTGGGAGGTGTCCTAAATCTACAAGGACAATATAAGGAGAATATAACTGTAAAATCTGAGATGTGGGTTGCACCAGCATTACAGTTGTTTTTGTGGTCTTTGCTAAACCCTTACACTAGTGTTTTTAAGCTCTGGTGTTCCTAAATATTATTGTGCTTGTATATTAATTACTTTTGGTGCAATATTGTTCTGATTGGAGACAATATTGTTCAGCTTTAGATTAATGTAAATTTTTTTCGGTGATTTGTACTCTGAATAAAATTCTTTCAAGTTTGGCAGGTCTGAAATTAATTTCCTGTGTGAACATAGTGTTAGACAGTCTGATCGTGCTTGCGTTTAACATGTGCTACTGATACTCCATATTTAAATTGAGTGTGTGTGTTTATGTTGCAGCTTCAGCACCTCGTGAGTGATGAGGTGTGTCTGCAGGTGGCAGAGCTCTATACAGCCGAGCGGAAGCGCGGTGCGGCGGGTGGAAATCTGTCCTCGCAGTGCGTCCGAGCGGCCTGGGAGACCAGCTACCAGTGGAAGGCAGAGCGAGTGATGGCCGAAGAGAACTGCTTTAAGGTAAAAAAAAATGCTGATCCTGTTCTAATCGTAGTGAAACATTCAGCTTTTTAAATCCACTTTTTCTTGTGCTTTGTGAAAAAAAAAAAAAAAAAACATATATATATATATATATATATATATATATATATATATATATATATATGTTTGTATGTATATACACACACACACAATATTGTATATGAAGAAAATATTCAGAAAAGTTAGTCGATTAGAAAAAGCATAGTGTCTACATCAGTGAATTAGTGTTCATGGCCTCACCCACCTTGTCTTGTGACCGCCCACGGACAGAGCTGAAACCATCAGCACTGTCTCGCTAACAGCGATAGGAACAACATGGCAGTTCGTTCCTTTTTTATCTCCCAGTAATCAGAGCTAAGGAACAAATAGTTGGAATATAAATTTTATGTGGAACACAACCAACAAAGTAAAATTGAAATAGGTAGGTGTTTACACAAGTTACTTAGCCAGCTATCTATCTTGTGTAAGCAGTGGTGGGTAGTCCAGGTTCCAACTGCCTGTTTGGTTTTAATGGTTGTTGCAGGTAATGTTTATCCAGAACAAGGGCCAGGTCACCCTGACCATCGAGCTTCTGGACACAGAGGAGGCCCAAGCTGATGATCCACTGGATGTACAGGTAAGTGTGAATGTGTGTGTCTGTGTTAGGGCTGCAGTTAATGACTATTTTAGCAGTCGACTAATCTGACGATTATTTTTTAGATTAGTCGCGATTATTTTATTATTAATTTAGAAGGTGTCAGTATTAAGAGAATATATGTGTGTGTGTGTGTGTGTGTGTGTGTGTGTTACTATAACATAATTTGTATTTAGTGGACAGTATTTCCTTAACATTTAGTCAGCTACTTTAACTAATGTTTGGTAATGTTAATTAAGGAGTTAAAACTGTTTAAACCCACCTTATCATACTTCCTGCAGTAGTTTAACCCACCAAAGGTAATACAGATTCGTTATTTCACCTTATCCAGCAAAGACAGACTAGAGCAGGAGATCCCAAAATTCTGCAACTCACGGCCACTTAAATCACGGCCTGCCCCATAAACTCTCATTGTGAGCTCGAATCTGATTTAAATCCTATATTTTTTTACTCAGTAGATCATTAAAACGTACCTTTCTAATTAAAATTCCAAGTTGTAGGTGCTGTACCCTCAGATTTCTGTCCCCAAAAGATCCGTTATCTTGTCTGGTGGCCATGTCTGCATCTCCATGTGGTTCGACGCACCGATTAAGCAACGGAGCTTTTTCATTTATATGCGCGGAGGCGCGCTGTGCAAGCACTGTGTGATTAACATTCTAACTTGTACAACATCACAAAGGTCACGGTGTGATTTGTTACATTAAAAAGCGTTGCTCTACCTTACAGACCATTTTCTTGAGCCCGAAGAAAGGGGAGGGAATTCTCGGATTTTAGTAGACCGCTTAATTTTCTGCTCTCACTGACCAACTAAGCGTAAAGAGCGGCCAATCAGGATGCTCTTTCTCTCTCTGTGCGTGTGCGCTTTCTTTCTCACCCCTTTTTTTTCTCACGCACACTTTCTTTCTCTTTCTCTCTCTCTCTCTCTCTCTCTCTCTCTGTTTTGCAGTTGCTCGCTCTCACACTCAATCACACTTTTTAAAATTAATTTTGTTTCTTATTTTTCCCAATTTCTCCTCAATTTTACACAGCCAATTTTCCAACCCACTCATTAGGACTCCCCCTATCACTAATAAGGCCCCAACAAATTAGGAGGGTGAAGAATAGCACATGCTTCCTCCGACACTTTTAAAGCCAGCTGCCACCTCTTTTCGAACTGCTGCTGATGCAGAATTGCTGAGTAGCATCACAGCGCACTCTGAGGATAGCAGAGGACACAGTAGCTCACAGACGGCTTGTGCTGCGGACATAACCTTTTAATGATGTGGGGAGAGAGCACCATCTACCCACCCGGAGGTAGCAGGCAGCTGGAGTGGGGATTTGAACCTGCGACCTCCTGCTCATAGTGGCAGTGCTTTAGAGCGCTGGACCACTCGTTATTCACACATTAAATTCTATGTCGACAATTTTTTATAGTCAATCTTACCAATTACATTGACTAATCGTTGCAGCCTTGTGTGTGTGTGTGTGTGTGTGTGTGTGTGTGTGTGTGTGTCACAGATAGTGTCTTGTGTTGCGGGACTTCTGTCTGTGATGATAGGTCTGTGCAGACTAACACACATTGTTTAATATGGTTGGTTTGATTGTCTGTTCTCTCTATAGTGTCTCTCAAACTACATGGAGCAATTTGTTGGGGTGGAATCGTCCACGTGTTTGCAGGCTGAAGGATACTACTTCAAACCAGTATTCCTGCCCAGGTAAAGAGCAACACCAGATAACACAGTAAAGGCCCAGTTCCATTTCTCATTTGTACCCTACTCCTCTGTCCCAACCAGAATCGGGACACCCTGCTTACCCCTCTGTCCTAACAAGATTTGGGAAACTTGCCTCTAGGCATGACTGTGCAATTCAGAGGGGTTAGGGGCAAGAAGTGAAATGGGGTTTGTCCGAACACAGTGGCTGTCTACCAGCAGGCACTCATAGATGTATGAGCCTGTGCTAGTAAATTGAAGACACTGCAGCTAGATTAATGTGACTGTAGTCATATCACCCAAACCACTAATTACATACATCCTGTGCTATGTGTCTGTGATGTATAGAAATCTGAGGCATTTCCGGCGCTGGCAGCTGAAGCAGGTGGAGGCTCTGCGGTGTCGGAGGGAGTGGAGGGGGCAACTTGGGGTGGAAAATGCTGGAAGCCTCGACTGTCGCTTTAAACTCAGCACACACAAGATGGTGTTCGTCATGAACTCTGAGGATTACATGTACCGACGGGGGGCGCTACTGAAGGCCAGAAAGGTACCTCACCCACACACTTACAACTCTCATAGTAGTATAAGAATACTTCTGCTAAAGTTAAATATACGATCAGAATAGCGCTGCTGAGGTAAAAGTGTGACTACAGTAGCACTACTGAATTAAATTTATGGTTAAAAGTATACTGCTGAAGTAAATGTATGATTGAAATTGCACTGGTGAGAATAATTTATGTTCAGAATAACACTGCTGAGGTAAATATATGATTGAAATAGTAATGCTACTCTGTAGAAGGTGTCGTTTTTTTTTTTTTTCTCTTTTTTTTTTCTCAGAGTGACTGTAGTTTTGTATGAATGTGCACTTATTGCTGTCTGTGTTTGTGTCTGTGTTTAGTCTCAGCAGGGTGTTGCGCGGTTGCAGCATGAGCGGTTTGCGCAGTGGCACGGCACGTGGCAGAAAGAGCATGTTTCAGCGTCGGCCGCCCGCGCAGTTCAAGCGTGGCTGCTGGGAGACAACCACGACGACCTGCTGCCCTGCAAGACCACCTGCACACCCACACAGGTCAAAGGTCAGCCCGTCAACAGGTACCATGTGCACTACAGCAAAGCCCCAGCGTCACCGTAACACACTTCAGCAAACGCTCTGCTGCTCCGCCTCTCTTTCTCTCTCGCCCTCTCTCTCTCTTTCACCTCCCCTTCCTCTCTCTCTGGACACTGAATGGTGTAGTGGATGCACATGGACGCTGGATGACGGAACAAAGACTGCTTGGGGACGTGACGTGACCATGCAATCAAGCGAAATGTGAATGAATAGCAAACTTTTTAAGAAAAAAATTATGAAAGTCCATTGTAGTTTTTAGCTCATACAGCCAGAAGGCCTTCTGTTTGTTTGTGTGTGTGTGTGTGTGTGTGTGTGTGTTTCTGTGTGTGTGTGCGTGTGTATGAGTGAACAGAAGCCCTGTGGGAAGCGGTTTAAACATATCTTTATTGAACTTGCGGTTTTTCAAGAGCATATATAACATGTTTGTGTATCGCTGCTGTTGTACGAGAACTTCGCAAGTGTATTTTCTTTATTTTGTTTGCTGTTTGTTTACTGTTTGTTTGCTGGTCATTTACATGGTGTAAACAGATTATGATAAGTGGACCAACAGAAACCCAGAGTCTAGACTGAAATCCAATATGTTCAAATTCAGATTTTTATTTCAGTAATTTTTTTAAAAAATTCTCGTAAAACTGCAGCGATGCTCATCCTATATCTGCACTTCTTCTCCAGTTGGGAATGTTGAATGATGATTATGGATTGAGAGAGTGATGTCATTGGTCTGATGTTTGCTGGAAGCCTTGTTATTTTGTCTTTCTTTTTGTTTATTCTTTTACTTTTTTTTTCTTCTTCTTCTGGAACTGTACGAAGGATTGCCAGTGGTGGCTGTGCACAGACTCACCATTCTGAGTCCCTTTATTTTATTTTAATATTTTCAGTTTATTTTTGTTCTGAAATCATGTATCATATCGATGACTTCGCCAAATCTTTTGCTTTTTTTGTTTTGGTGTAATTTTTACATATTAAAAACAGAAAATGATGAAATATCAGTGTTTTGAAAAGAATGTATAACATTTATCCTGTATCAGTTATCTACAAATAAACAACCTAGTTGTGCAGTTCTTAAACCGTCTGAATGGAAAGATGTGCTTCCTCTCCAGCATGCTGAGTTGTTGATAAACAATTTTGAATTCTCAGGTAAAGGTTTTAGTTTAACTAAGGTGCTCACGTATGATCAAAGGGTTGTGAGTCAGAATCCTGGGTAATGTTTCTTCTCCACTCCTATTAGAGCTTAGATCAGGCTCAAAACAATTTAGCCTGACCTGACCCAAGCCTGTGCACTTTCTGCCCAATCCCTTTCTGCCATACCCCATAAACTGTCATTATGAGCTTTTACCCAAGCCTGATTTAAACCTGACATTATTTTAGAGATTTAAAGTAGAGCTTTAAATCTGACCTTTTAACAAGTTGTACGCAGTACCCGTCTGTACTACAGCAGTTTATCTATACCCATTCAACACATTCAGCCAAGCAGTTTAGCCCTAGTTTAAATGCTTTTTAAAATAGCATATCATTACAATGGGAAGGAATGCATGTTGCACGGTGTAACACAGCAAAATATAGTCCCAAAAGAAATCTTTAGGATTTCTACTATTTCACATTACATTACATTACATTTGACAGACGCTTTTGTCCAAAGTCAATTACAAAAGTAATAGAAGTTAAAGGTAAAACATCTTTAGATAGGGCTTAAAGGAGGTCAAAGGGAAATAATGGGTTAGAGGAGTGAAGGAGGGGAAGAATTAAATGAGGTTAGAAGTAGTTAGTGTGTTAGAGGTGTTAAGAGATTAATTCCTCTTTGAAGCCCTTATTTTTAAGACTGGTCTAGGATAACTGGTAAGTCATGTAACTGGGTTTATCTCAAACCCCCACTCTGAACAAGTTAATCTTAAACAAACCCCCACTCCGAATCAGTTCATCTCAAACCCAACTTTGAATAGGTTCATCTCAAACCCCCCACTTTGAATCAGTTTATCTCAAACCCCCACTCTGAACAAGTTCATCTCAAACAAACGTCAACTCAGAATAATTTCAACTCAAACAAACCCCCCCACTCTGAATGAGTTGATCTCAAACAAACCAACACTCTGAACAGGTTAATCTCAAACAAATCCCCACTCTAAATCAGTTTATTATAAACCCCCACTCTAAATTAGTTCATTATAAATCCCCACTCTGAATCATTTCATCTCAAACATCCCCCCACTCTGAATCAGTTCATCTCAAACCCCCACTCTGAATCAGTTCATCTCAAAACCCCACTATGAATCAGTTAATCTCAAACCCCCACTCTGAATCAGTTAATCTCAAACCCCCACTCTGAATCAGTTCATTTTAAACCTCCACTCTGAATCAGTTCATTTTAAACCTCCACTCTGAATCAGTTCATCTCAAACTCCCAGTCTGAACGAGTTCATCTCAAACCCCCACTCTGAATCAGTTCATCTCACACAAACCCCTACTCTGAATCAGTTCATCTCACACAAACCCCCACTCTGAATCAGTTCATCTCACACAAACCCCCACTCTGAATCAGTTCATTTTAAACCTCCACTCTGAATCAGTTCATCTCAAACTCCCAGTCTGAACGAGTTCATCTCAAACCCCCACTCTGAATCAGTTCATCTCAAACCCCCACTCTGAATCAGTTCATCTCAAACCCCCACTCTGAATCAGTTCATCTCAAACCCCCACTCTGAATCAGTTCATCTCACACAAACCCCCACTCTGAATCAGTTCATCTCACACAAACCCCCACTCTGAATCAGTTCATCTCAAACTCCCACTCTGAATCAGTTCATCTCAAACCCCCACTCTGAATCAGTTCATCTCAAACCCCCACTCTGAATCAGTTCATCTCAAACCCCCACTCTGAATCAGTTCATCTCAAACTCCCACTCTGAATCAGTTCATCTCAAACCCCCACTCTGAATCAGTTCATTTTAAACCCCCCACTGTGAACAAGTTCATCTCAACCCCCCCACTCTAAACAAGTTCATCTCAAACCCCCATTCTAAACAAGTTCATCTCAACCCCCACTCTGAATCAGCTACATCTTAAACCCTCACTCTGAACAGGTTCATCTTAAACCCCCACTCTAGACCATTTCATCTCAAACTCTGAATTATGGGAAAGTTAGAAAAGTAGCTGGAATTCCCCTTTGTCTGTATTATTTTTGTTGTTGTTTTGTAATGCTTCTCTGTTTGTGTGTGTGTGTGTGTGTGTGTAAATCCAGTGATCATCAGTAGAGTGCGCCACTTACCCGGGTTCTGCACACACACTCAGAGCAGGGTGTGGGTGGTTTTGTGGTTGAGAGTCAGATAGAGAAGAGGAGAGAGAGAGGGAGAGAGAAAGAGTGGGTGAGTAAGAGAGAAAGAGCAGGCTTAGTGACAGAGCGAGTGAGAGAAGAGGAGAGGAGAGTGAGAGAGTGTGTGTGTGTGTGTGAGCGGGCGAGTGTGTAAGAGAGTGTGATGTCTCTGCAGTCATGGATTTGCGCTCAGAGCTGCTGAAGTCCATCTGGTACGCTTTCACGGCGCTGGACGTGGAAAAGAGTGGGAAAGTGTCCAAATCCCAGCTGAAGGTCAGTACCAGAACTTTTATCATCTTCAGTTCAGAACAGTTTATGGTCCAGAACAGGTGGGTTTATGGGTGGTGCACATGTAGAGAGTCTGAACGAGTCAGAACAGCAGGTGTTGGGTCAGAACTGTTGGGGTTCTGGTCAGTTGAACCGGGGTGTCCTGTTTGTTTTTGTATTTTTATTATATATATTTACATATTCAGAGTGTGAATGTTAGCTTGGTTTTGAGCTGCATTTCCTGTGCGTGTGCTAGTGAGTGCGAGTGTGAGTTACCCATCTTCTGCCACATGGCCTACAGTAAGTGTTGAGTCTTCCCTTTTCTGGCTGTGTTCTGCAGGCCTGTGGTGAAGATCACTGATCTGAACATGACTTTAAATTCCTGTTCTAATGTTCCTCTCTCTGACAGGAACAGAACAATAATAGAAACATAATAAATAGAGTTACAGACTGATGCTACATGATGTCTCTTTCGAGGTCAAAAATGCAGCTTTCATTCAGAGTTCACTCAAATACAAAGCGTTCTAAATTGAACTAAATTGAACTGAAAAGGCATTTTGGGGCCTTTTTATATATATATATATATATATATATAAAAAAAATAATTATAGTAGTAATTGATGTTTAATGTATAAATACATTATTTCAAATTTCAAGTAAGAATATTTAAAGAAAAATAGGTAAAAATCTCTAATAAAACAAACAGAACATTAAAACGGATCACATTTAGCAGGTACTCCTTAAATAAGATCTTTATCCTTTTTTTTTTTTTTTTTTTTTACTTTTTATACATTCCTCATCAAATTTAATAGCTGTACCCAAAACAACAAAACGTGTGGCATTGTAGTGCTGTTCAGAAGGAAGATAAAAATAACCAGGAACAATAAAGGATTAACATTTTAAACTGATATGGCTGATATTTATTGAGCTACACAAAGAAATACTGTGTATCGTATGTGTAATGCAACGTTCCAGATGTCTCAGTATTGAGTTGTAGAGGTTCCTAATGGAGTTCTGTGATAATTCATCTCATGCATCTCAAATGTTTTCACACAGTTCTTGCAGGTTTTGCGGTCGTAATGGAGTGTTAATGACGCGTCCAATAGCATCCCACACATTTTCAATCAGAAATAGGTCTCGTGATGCGCCTGGCCATGACATAGTATCTTTCTCTTCAAGGCAAGCTCTTAAGGTGCCAACAGTATGTGGATAAGCTTTGTTCTGTTGAAACACTGCACCAGAGTGAGAGATCAATCTGCCTTTAGAGTAGATTTGCAATCCCACACTTCTAATTCTAATTTTAGATCTAAATTTAAATCTTTTGATGATCAGTGTCTATACAGTACCACTGAAAAGTTGGAACACAATCTTCTCGTTCATATCTAGGTTGCATTGTATGTTGGTTGCATATCTTGACCTTTGTGTCACTGAAGGCCTGTATTAGGAGATCCTTCATATACAGCTGTGAAAAGCACCTTTTGCTCAGAGTCATTTAGAGGACAAAAAACAAAGCCTCTGAAGCAGAATTTGTTTTAATCTGTTAAACTTATTAGACCTATAGTCCCATAGTTCCATATGTGTGACCACATGACTATTGAAAAGGATTATTCATAGAACAGGCTCACCTCAACTGCAGCCAGGGATTTAGAATGCAGCTAATATTTGTTTATTTTGTTTAATTTCTTCTACATTGTAGATTGATCGAGAAAATTCCATATTTATACAGGTTACATGATCTCCAAAAGATATAATGTTAAAGAAGAAATGCCCTTTCTACATTTTAAACAATATCAGTGTATTATTTTGGTTTTGTACCATTTTGTGATATGGGATAATGGTAATGAGGGAAATGAGTACCTTGTGAAAGTAAAGGAACAGTAGTACTCATTGGATTGCTAGAAAGGCAATTCAGGACCTCTGCTTAACTGCAAAAGATCTCCAGTAAGATTTAGCAGATTGTTTTGGTGCATTGTTCTATTTTTCAGCGATTTTTGCTCTAATATGGCCTTTACTGGAGAGCCAATTAGAATAAAATCTCTCCTGCGCCCTCACCACAAAATTGAGTGTCAGAAGTAAGAATCTATAATCGAGCCTGATGCATTTTGGATACAAGTCCTGTGGACTGATGAGTTTAAAAAAAATATATAGAACTCAATGAGCAAAGGAATGTTTTGAGAAAAAGGTCACACACAGTATTTCTAAAGACAAAAGGAACGTGTAGATGTAGATTCACATGTAAAGGAAGAATGGATTCAGTGAAATTCCAGCAACATAACACCATCTGTAAAAAAAAAAAAAATCAATTATCCTGAACATACCTCAGCATTCACAAAAGACCACCTCAAAGGGAGCTTGCCGAAAGGTTTACCATGATCCTCACAGTCACCTGATCTGAACATCATTGAAAACCTGTGTATAGATTTCAGAAGAGCAGTGCAGGACTGGAAGATGTACCAAGAATGGATGAAAATCACTCAAACAAAGACAGAAAACTCTAAAGCTACATTCACATTTACCAGCCACATTGCCCAAATCCGATTTTTTGCTCAGATCAGATTTGGCCATGTTGATGGTTCACATTCACAAATGTAAGTGATCTGTATCTGTGTGTAATGTGAACGAATTTGTCCCTGAAACGTCTCACATGCTCACATTGATATCACGTGTATAAACGTCGCCTTCTTCACCAACAACAAAAAAAAAACATATTTAAGAGACGACTCATAGCTTTATAAAGGAAAATGGATGAGTTAGCAGCTCATATGTGGAGCATCTTTTGCTGGAGTGGAGAGTTGGTCTGAAGTACGTGCTCAGGTCGAGGAGGTGAAAAAACCCGGTGGTTTGCTTTTGCTGTTTTTGCAGCTATAGCTGCACAGCTGCACCAAGAGATGTATTGTGCATAAAAGCAAAAAGACACATGAATTCTGATTTGACCATTCACATTCATGTCCATGGATCGGATACGTATCCCATTTTGGACCACATATGAAATTAAAAAAAATTGTATTTGTCACATTTACACAGCCATGAAAAAACATCTGATCTGAGACACATCGAGCAAAAAATCAGTTTTGAGTCACTTTAGCCTGGTAATGTGAACAGTGTTTACTAGCTGTTTGCATTGGGCCCTTTTTTGTGATTTTGAGAATGTAAAAGATGAAAATAACAAAAAAGGAAATGGGTCATTTTTAACTATATACCTTTTTGGAAGTCATTTCACTTTCAAGCTGTTTAGCTATCATTTTGATCAGGGGGGCCCAAACTTTTTATTATCAGAGCTAACTGCTGGGCTTTATCTTAAATTGTTTTCTCTTTGACAAAACATAATTTGAATATGATTGGAAGGGCACAACTATCCATCGTACAGAACGGCTAGTATAGAGCAAACATTGTAGCTCACTACATGAGCTTAATGTTGACCAGAATTCATTGTGAGGCTCGTTAAGCTGGAGTCCTGATTCTCAGTCTGTGCTGATTGGCTGTAGTCTGTAGATGTTTGGTCAGTGGAAGTGGTCAATTTGGTCAGAGAGAGGCAAGTAGTATGAAGAGTGAAGCCGGTTTTAGACCGCATTTTTTTTTCTTTCAACCCAAATCTGGTGGTGTATACTGCTCAGCGACTCCATCTGAACTGGTCCCAGTGGAACATCCTATGAAACCTGTGTACGAAAAGTAAACACAGGAAGTTGTTTTTCTTTATCTACTCGCTGTGTTTACTTTAAAGACTGCTCCTTACTGGGGGATTTCATATTTGAATGTTCCACCTTAAATGATGCAACAGCTACACTCTGGAGCTGGTATATACATGTTCTGTTCTACTGCACATTTAAGGTGGTGTGGAGATTATGAGAAAGTACCATATATTCATATGCATTTATCCCAATCTCCCAATTTGTAATTTATGCTTCTCGAGGGAGCTTGGTACTTTTCTGCATTATTTTTGGTTTCGTGATGAAGTTCAGAATCTCTGGCGTCAGATTTCTACATATCTCACAGCTTTATTGGACCATAACGTTCCATGCTCTGCACTTATTTTACTTTTGAATGATTTTTCCTCATTCACCATTTCAGTGCAACAAAAGAGACTCTTACTTTGTGCTCTATCAGTGGCGAAAAAAGGTGCGTGTAAACTGATTGAACCCTCCGCATCATGTCTTATGCCGTCAGTGGATTTTGACGATGCTTAATATCATTTCTATGGAGTTGTCGGTTGCTCACATGCATGGTGCCAAATCAAGAACTATTAATGCCTGGAAAGTTGCACTCCAAGCTGTGGAGACTTTATTAATCTCTTAATGGCTTCTGCAAAAGTTTTATTTTGTTCTTTTTTTTTTTTTTTTTTTTTACCATTTTGTACTGTCCAATCCAATATGTTAATTTTCTATGTTAATTTGCTTGATGAAGGGGAGGGTGAGGGGTACGGGAAGGGTGGGGTTGTTTGCTGTTTGTTTTTTGTGATGTTGACATATTGTAAAATTAATAATGGTATTAAAACAAATAAAAATTGGTCATAAAAAAAAAGAAAGTACCATCTTGTTTTCCGGACTCTGTGCTCACTATTAGCGCCCCCTATCAGCCTGTACAAGCAACACTTTCTCACAGTTTTCTCACCCAAAGACCCCTTTCTCGCTTCAATGTTTAGTTTTGGGGCAATGCTAATAGTGGTGCTAATGACAAATGCAGCTAACTAACTGTTGTGCTTCATGTTTGCCCTGAGTCTGCTGGGTAAACCGAGGTGTGTTGTGTCTTCTTAGTTCGGGTTCAGCTGCAGGTTGGAGTCGTGTAATGTATGATATCTCTATAGTCTAGTTTAATGTGTATAAAAATCTGTAACACTATAAAAGTGCTGTAGTACACACACGCTATTACTAAGCAACAGATAGTGGAACAAACTGAAGCTGTCGACATTTGCTTGTGTAATCGTGGCCGTGAGTCATGTATTTCGTGAATTGCTATGAGTAGGTAGCAAATTGAAACTAAATCATACAACTGGATATAAAAAAGAGCATTATTGAGAGGTGAAGCCTTTCAAAAGCTTGAGAGATCTCCCCAATACTGTGTCTTTCAAAATATGTGGAAAGATTTTAATGTAGAATTTGTAAAGACTTTGGATATCCTGCCATCTACAGCCCTTAATATCATCAGTAGATTTAAAGAATCTGGAGAAATGTGTGTAAGAGCCAAAACCAATAATCACTACTGGATGCTGGGGATCTTCAGGCCCTCAGGCAGCACTGCGTCTTAAACACAGCTAATAAGTGATTCCTGGGCAGTTGCTATGTCTGGTTTCCTTAAGATATTTACTAGCATATATGTATTATGAGACCACATGTTTGCAGCACATTTATTCCTATCAGAAAATCATCTGTTGGTATATAGAAACAGTACTTTTGATCAAAAAGCTGTGAACACGCCTTACTGTGTTTCAGTGTTTCTCTCAAACTAGAAAAGTAGATCTCCCATCACACACAGACACACACACACACACACACACACTGTCAGAGCTTGGGTGCTGCTGGAAAGCAAGGGGCCGGCGGATGTTGTGGTTTATTCTCAGACTCTGGGTGTTAATCTGATATCAAGCTCAGCCCATTTTCCTCCTCGGCTCTGATGCATCTTCAACAGAGGTTAAAGTTCAATCGCTCAGCTGAAACTGTTACCTGAGTTTACTGTAATTAAAGGGCCAGTATGCTGCATTTCTCCATGATTCATTTTTACATTTACGATATATTTGAATTCACTTTCACAGCATGTCTTTCAGACATGTATGTATATGATGTTGGTTCTAATTGGCTGCGACCAGGCATTCATTGTTTTTTTTTTGTTTGTTTGTTTTTTTTTAACATTATTATGTTATTATACTGTTATTATATTATATTATGGTATATATTATTATACCTTAACCCTCCTATTATGTTACTGGTCAAAGTTAAAGTTTGAAGATAGAAAAATAGTTACATTTTTTTAAGAATGAAACTTCTTCTGCTTGCCTTAATTATTGTAATCAACATATAATATGAAGATGGTTTATCTTCCATATATCTTTTGGATAATTAAACATGTCTCAAGTTTACTGTCATTCAGGAAACTGTTGGCAGCATCGTGACCCGCCTCTCTCACATTCTAAAATAAGAGTTTAGAAAGCGTCGCTGCATCAGTCTGAGAGTCCGGCCTTTCAGTTCCTTCTGATACAGACAGCTTTCTTCCTAAATACCAAGAACCAGCTCTACACTTCTGCCTTTACCCCACCACCACCTCAACACCATCACCACCTCAACACCATCACCACCTCAACACCACTACCTCTACACCACCACCTCCTCTACACCATCTATACGCAGAAACCCTTCACCAGCACAATCTCCACTCCACTACTGCTACACCACCACCACTACACCACCACCTCCTCTACACCACCACCTCTACACCGCCAAACCTGCACTACCACCACTACCTCTACACCACCACCTCTACACCATTACCTCTACACCACCACCACCACCTCTACACCATTACCTCTACACCACCACACCACTACCTCTACATCTCTACCTCTACACCACCACCACTTCTACAGCACTACCACCTCTGCACCACTATACCACCTCTACACCATTACCTCCACACCACTACCTCCACACCACTACCTCCACACCACCACCTCTACACCACTACCTCTACACCACTACCTCTACACCACCACCTCTACACCACTACCTCTACACCACCACCACTGCTACACAACTACCTCTACACCACCACCTCTACATTGCTACCTCTACGCCACCACTACCGCTACACCATCACCATCTCTACACTACCACCACCTCAACACCACCACCTCTACACCACTTCCTCTACTACACCACCACCACTTCTACAGCACCACCACCTCTACACCACCACCTCTACACCACTACCTCTACACCAACATACCACCTCTACAGCACTACCACTACACCACCTCTACACCATCACTACCTCTACACCACTACCTCTACACCTCCACCTCTACACCACTACCTCTACACACCTACCTCTACACCACTACCTCTACACAGTACCTCTACACCACCACCTCTACACCGCCACCTCTACACCAGCTGTACTCTTCTACCTTCACCCCACCACTACCTCTACCCCACCTCCACCTCTACACCACTACCTCTACACACCTACCTCTACACCACTACCTCTACACAGTACCTCTACACCACCACCTCTACACCAGCTGTACTCTTCTACCTTCACCCCACCACTACCTCTACCCCACCACCACCTCTACACCACTACCACTACACCGCCACCACTACACCGCCACCTCTACACCAGCTGTACACTTCTACCTTTACCCCACCACCACCTCTACACCACTACCACTACACCGCCACCTCTACATCGCCACCAGCTCTACACTTCTACCTTTACCCCACCACTATCTCTACACCACTACCTCGACACCACTACCACTACACCACCACCTCCTTTACACCACAATCTCTACATCACTACGTCTTTACCACCAAAACGTCTTACTAATTGTTATCCTTACTTATTCCTCATTGTCGTATCTTGATACCTGTGTAAATTGTACAGTGTTGACTGATGTCCCTCTGCTCTGCAGGTTCTGTCCCATAATCTGTATACGGTTTTGGGTATTCCACATGACCCGGCAGCTCTGGAGGAGCATTTCAGAGATGACGATGATGGTCCAGTCTCTAGCCAAGGCTACATGCCCTACCTCAACAAATACATCCTGGATAAGGTACTTTATCTTTACTCATTCCAACCAGGAAATTCACTCACTGACAAAACAGTACTGCAGCAAGAAGTGGATCATTGGAATATAATAAATCTTTTTTTTTTTGTGATCAAGAATTTTTATTTTCATACAAAATTGTAAAAACAAGGGGAAGGGGAGCAGCAGACAGACATAAAAAGTGAATGCAAAAGAGAAAAAAAGGAGCAGAAATTACAAGTTTATATGGGTACAATCATCTTCACAGATAGATATATATAGGAGGAAGTGTTCATATTCAACGCATACTTTGCAGAAAATCCAAAATATTCAACACACAAGTCTGCCATGTTTCAACAGTTATGGGCTTAGCCTGATGAA
Organism: Astyanax mexicanus; assembly: GCF_023375975.1. Taxonomy (NCBI): domain Eukaryota; kingdom Metazoa; phylum Chordata; class Actinopteri; order Characiformes; family Acestrorhamphidae; genus Astyanax; species Astyanax mexicanus. Next base: position 9,110,768 of record NC_064419.1, on the reverse strand, counting down.
GTCGAGCAGCGGTACATTCAAGTTTTTGCTATATTGAGTACATTAACCACCCAAAATGATTCCATGTGAAGACCAGGTGTAATAAAGTGTTGTAGAATTGTCTTTTTAGCAGCAGTAAATCCAGAGAACAATAGCTTGCACTGTATCATCTTCAACTCCAACTTGGAGTTATCATTCAGTAGACACAAGCATGGATCCAAATTGTATTCTATTTCAAGAACATCAGACAACACTGTGTTCACATATCTCCAAAATTTTACAATTACAGGACACTCCCAGAACATATAGTCGCTGTCCAATGAAAAACACTTCTCAAAAAAAAAAAGGTAATTTTGAAGAGTTTTTTTTATGGGTCCATTCATCAAGAAATTTTGGCACAGTCTCATTTGGACAGTTTGTCTGTTCAAATGATGTAGTAAACTAAAAATCGACAAACATGGAGATGTGTTTTTCATTGGACAGCGACGATATGTAAAAATGTACCAGGGGCAGAGGTGTTACATATGTGACAGTAATAATTAGCTTGAATTTTCATTTTAAATCTTCTGAATATAATAAATCTGTGAATGTGTAAATGTGTGAATATTATGATATATTAGTGATTACAATATTAGAGTGAAAGGATGACTGTACAGTTGAATAGAAGCTCTAGTACCCTGTTTGGTATGGCATCCTGTATCACATTTACGGGGCATGTAGATTCTGCACACTTGTGAATAGCTGAAGCTGGCATTTCAGCTGATCTCTTAAATGCTTGGTGATAAACCTGATGAGTATGCAGACCAAGAAAGGGTTGCCATTTTAAAGTGGCATTTCTGGGAAACCCTTGCTGTGTGTGGGTGAGCATTATCCTGCTGAAAAATGCCATGGAAAAATGTGGAAGCACATCTCTGCAGGATGTCCTGCACATATCGATCAGCTGTTAGCTCATGAGAAGGCTTCACATTTGTCTCCTGATCCCAAACAGTACCTGATTTTAGATTTAGTTGCTAAACACAATACAGGTCCAGTCCAAAGTAGTCAAGGTTTCTTTTTAAAGACACCAGTTTAAACGTATAGTAGTTGATGTTGGCTGGCAGACGAGACTTTGTTGGAATGACGGTTCTTCTTCGTCTCTTAGTTCATTGATGCGCTTCTACTCAAAATCTGCAAACTGGGGAAAGTTTTATTTGAGTGCATTTTAGAGAAATGTCAAGGAGTCAACGATCTCTCACCAGGTGGTACACTATCCAAAAGCACCCTTTAGCCCTATCCGGGCGGGATTAGTTTCTCAGGGGGATGTCTGTGAAAAATATTTCACACTTCTACTTAGTGATAAAACTTTTGCATCCGGACTGCAATTAAAAAACAGGAGGAACAGTGTGTTTTTTGGCTTTCTCGGTTGCATGTTCAGTAGCTCCTCCATTTCCACTCGCTGTTGTGTTTACATGGATCTCCATGGAAACACGTGCACAAATGTAATTACGGTGCGTGGCAGTGGACAAATGGCTATTTTATTAAACCTGAGGTGACAAAACTCAGAGATGTCAGTCTGGACAGGACTAAAATTACCGGTGGACCAGGGAGTTCAGCGAAAAACAGTAGATAATTCTGCATGTAATTTTCCAGATGGGAATAAAATCATAGAGGACCCCCGTCGAAAAAATGTGAATTACCCCAGGACCACCTGAGAAACTAATCCTGTTCAGATAAGGCTTTTTGAGACACTTTTTATAGGGCAGGTCTTGTGGCAAGACCCTGTGACTAATCAAATGGTGGTAATCATTTACAAATCTGCCTGAGATTAAGAAAAATGTTATTGTCGTTTTGTATGTGTAGGTGGTGGAGGGGGTGTTTGTGAAGGAGGATGTGGATGAGCTGTGTTGGACTCTAACAGCGAAGAAGAACTACAGGCCAGTGGGAGATAAAGTTCTGCCCCAGAAGGATGCCTTCCGTCTCTGGTGCCTCTTCGTCTTCCTCTCGGAGGATAAATACCCCCTGGTGATGATCCCTGATGAGGTGAGACATGATTGTGTATTACTGGGTTTGTATGTGTATGTGTATTTGTGTGGGACTCTGGATACATTTGCTACAGGTTTTAGTAGATGTTTCTAATGTAGATCTGGAGGCGTTTTAAAGGCTTTTAAAGGGCTGTGCCTCACAGCTTTTGCATTTTTTTGTATTTTGCAGAGAGTTTCTCATACATTGTTTTTTTGTGTGTGTTGGTTTCTGCTGAATGTTTAGACCTCGTCTATCTGTTAGAAATAATGCTAGCAAGCGCCGAGTGGTCCAGCGGTCTAAAGCGCTGCCACTATGAGCGGGAGGTCGCAGGTTCGAACCCCCACTCATGTAGCTTGCCATCAGCTGCTGGAGTCCTGAGAGAGCACAATCGGCCCTGCTCCCTCCACATCACTCCTAGGGTGATGTGGATCAGCACAGGGCGTCTGTGAGCTGATGTATCAGAACCGAGCCGCTGCGCTTTCCTCCGAGCACGCTGTGATGCTGCTCGGCAATACTGCATCAGCAGCAGCTCAAAAAGAAGCAGTGGCTGACTTCAAATGTATCAGAGGAAGCATGTGTTAGTCTTCACCCTCCTGGTGTGTTGGGGCATTACTAATGTTAGGGGGAGTCCTAGTGAGTGGGTTGGGTAATTGGCCATGTAAATTGGGAAGAAAATGGGAAAAATGCTAGCATTTATTTTTTTTGCAGTATGATGAAAGCTCTTAAAAGTTAAAAAATTAAGTATTTTTCAGTGTTTTGTCATATCGCCAATAATGTTTTTATTGAAAATACTGAGAAAAAGGTCATGTCACCTACTTTGTTTTTTTGTTGTTTTTTTCTGCTGAATGTTTAGAACTCATTTATTTATTTAAAGTAATGCTAACATTTATTTTGTTGCAATAGTATGAAAATTCTTGAAAAAATGTTGTATTTTGTAATATCACCAAGAAATTGTTTTAGCAAAAAATACTTAGAATAAGGTCATGTCGCCAACCCCTAGTATAAAGTGTTGTCAGGGTGGTGATGTAACTCTGCCATCCTTCTAGTGGTTGATTTATTTTTTTTTCTCGTCCTCAGCTCTGAGAATCAGGTCTGTGTTTGCTGTTTTCCGCTGTGTTAGGGCTTCTCTTACCCTTAGCTTACTTCCTGTAGGCAGCTTTACACAACTCGATGCTGTCTCACCACGGTTTCTTTGAGGTTGAAGAGCAGATCGAGCTGAGACTGAGAGACGCTGGTGTAATGATTGATGAAATAAGATCCGGTTCTGATGGAGTCATGCTTCTGTTCACACTGTAAAAGGAAAAAAAATCTGTCTTCATTTTCCTTTATTTTAATTCTCATCTTTAACACCAATCACACACACTAGCTATGTAGATACAGTACCAGTCAAAATTTGTACACATCTCTTCTCATTCAGTGTGTATTTCTTTCTCTCTTAATAAATCAATTTAATATTGATTTGATATATTAAAGCTATACAGGAACACATGTTAAATTATTTAGCAAACATTAAAAAGTGTTAAACCAGAATATATATTATACTTTAGATTCTTCTAAGTAGCACATTTATATTCGAGGACAGATCTGCACACTCTTGGTATTTTAATCTTAATCTCAGTGTCTTCATGAGGTAGAGTCACCTGGAATAGTTTCTTTAGCACTTTGAAGGAGTTCCTGGATGACAAACACTTTTTAACTGTTTAATATGTAATTATAAATGCGCCCCTTAATTTTTAATGTCTTAATATGATTATACAATGTAGAAAATATATTAAATAAAGAAATACCACTGAATCAAAAAGGTGTGTCCAAACTTTTGACTGGTACTGTACATCCTGGATAAGATAGCATCACATACAATAACTAATAAATACATCCTGGAAGAGACACTATCTCTCTCACACACACACACACACACACACACACACACACACACACACACACACACACACACACACACACACACAAATATTAATGAACAAATACATCCTGGATAAGATACTATCACACACACTTATCAAGAAATACAGTACATTCTTGTGAATGTGAATGTGAACACACACACACACTTTTTGTGGACACACATTCTAATGTGTGAATTCAGCTACTTTTGAATTTGACTCTATTGCTGACACAGAGTGTGTTTAAATGCACTTAATAATCTGAAAACTTAAAAAAAAAACTTTTTTATTGATTTTTCTTTGAATAGAAAGGAAAATACATTTAGACTATTTGAATAATAAAATGGTGGAAAAATGTGGCAGAGTGAAGAAATATATTCAAACAATTACTTGCTGCTTGGTATTCAGACTAATATTTCCTTTTTGTTACTATTTTAATTTCAGCTAAAAATGCACATTTTGGTGCATCGCTGTTACCAATTCACAAAATATATAAAATTTTAACAAAAGCTCAATAATTGTAAGTGGATATATTAATTTAATTATGTCGAAAAAATATTTTGGCCAATTTTTGACCAATAGGGTGTTCAGAATGTTACAGTGCTTTCCAGTCCTGCACTGATGGGTAGATATGTTACTGGTACTGTTTATGGTGGTGTTCATAGGGTACTGATCTGTCCTCTTTTCTGCTGGGATGTAGGTGGAGTATCTGCTGAAGAAGCTGTGCATGGCGATGAGTGTGGAGCTGAACGGGGTGGAGCTGGAGGACTACCTGTCCCAGGATTTAGTGCAGCAGAACGGCTTCACTGTGTGGGTTTTCCTGGAGATGATGAACTCTGGAAAACTGACCAGAGGAATCAGCAAGGAGATCACCAGCATGGCCATCGAGGAGGTGTACCGAGAAATAGTGGGAGACGTGCTGAAAGAGGTGTGTGAACGTCTACTGACTGGCCACCTTGTGCTTCCACTCACTCACTGGCCACTTTATTAGAAACACTTATTGCTCTACAGTAGGTGTTTCTGATAAAATGCCAGTGAATGCAGACACGGTGGTGGTGTATACTGGACGACAGTTATGACACCATTTTGACTCTAGGGGTTTGTATTAAAAATGTGGCATTTTTATTTTTAAAAAAGTGTAAAATTAGGAGTAAATTTACAGGTCACACACACAATAACAACTGTTGTGTTCTAGTACCTTGCTGACAGAATCACTAAGCTGGACAGCACTAGTCATGTGTTGATCCACAAATTTCCAGTTCAGATCTGCTTCTGAAATTTCAATACAACAGCTATTTCCATATTAATATTGTTCATTTATTTCTTTTGTACTTATTTTACATTATTTGTTAAACATAGTATCACTCCTAATGTCGTTGTTGTGCTTACAGTTACATCATAAGGCTAAAATAGACCCAGCACAACCTGTTTAAAGAGCAAAAAATGTATACATAGGTACACTGAATTTAAATATATTCCCAAGGACTAACAAGCTGTGAAATCCAACATTTTCCTAACTAAAACTAGTTTTAGTTTTCTGCTGGAAGTTTAGCATTTTTCTAGAAAATATCAGAGAAAGCAGAGCTGAGCTGTTGGCTTACAACATCTGTTACTCATACGTGAAGTCTCTGCAAAAGTTAATTATATAATAGCCAGTTTCAATAGCTTAATCGGTTACAGTTTCAATAGCTTAATCGGTTACAGTTTCAATAGCTTAATCGGTTACAGTTTCAATAGCTTAATCGGTTACAGTTTCAATAGCTTAATCGGTTACAGTTTCAATAGCTTAATCGGTTACAGACCGGAGCTGCTGCAGCTTGATTAGCATACTTAGCTCCAGCCCTCAGCACACTGGCTTTACTCATATTAAAAGTAACTGTCCTACTCTTCAGCTTTTACACACTAAAATATCTCCAAACAAACAGCAGTTCAGTCGAAGCAACAGCTAGTTATTTGAGGCTGGGGCTGCTGGGGGCTCATGGTAAACTGTGGAACTGGAATCTGGATCGTTGCTGTGTCTTATGCAGTGACAATTTGCAATGGTGGCTTTATGGTTCAGCGCAAGCTGCGAACTAGAATATGGATCAGAATGTGGGTGGAGTTTGTTTGACTGATTTCCCGTAAGTTTGTATCAATTGTATCAATATCGGTCACGATACTGATAATGGATCAGGTGGACCAACTGTCCTTCTCTGATGGTAGCCACAAACTGTACGTGTCGAGCCCTTTAAATTTTTAAAACCATTATTCTTATTTTTTGTTATATAAAAAAAAAAAAAACTACACCAAATTTCCCTGGTCAATAGGCACCCTCTAATTTAGGGAACTAAACATAGATAAGTTCTGCATGGTGCCGAATGTATCGGTGCACTTTTTTATTACCTGTTGGAAACCTTAAAGTGGCAAAACAATTAAATCCTTTATAAAACCATATTTAGAGTCACAAGAAAAATACTGTCTGGACGAGGATCCAAAAGCACAGCGCACTATGTTCATGGACCCTTAACTCAACTGTCAACTACTCAGTCAGACCTACAGAAAAAGGTATGTAAAACTTTACTTCAAAAACAGCAAGAAAAACCCAAACCTAGCACCCAACCCATTCCTTTCATCCATATTGTGACCACAGTGCAAGCTCTTCAAAGGGGAAAATAAGAGATTCAATACCAAACACCATACCATACTGAAACACACTCTCTTTCCTTAATTAACTTATTAAGGTTTGGCTCCTCCCCCCAACACTCTAGTCAGGCATTAGTGATTGGATTGGTCCTAATTACAGCAGGTGAGCAGGAAAGTTTTTTTGTCTTATAGGTTAAAAATAATGTGTGTGTGTGTGTGTGTGTGTGTTTGTGTGTGTGTAGGGTTACCTATGGAAGAAGGGTCAGTATCGGAGGAACTGGACAGAGCGCTGGTTCACCATAAAGCCACAGGGTTTGGATTACTACACCAGCGAGGACCGCAAAGATCACAAGGGCAGCATTACTCTGGACTCTAACTGCTGCGTTGAGGTACAGAGAGAGTGTGTGTGTGTGTGTGTTTGTGTGTGTTAAGGAGATGTACTAAATATGAACACTTCACTGTAAATAAATAGATAAAAAAAATCTAGGGGTGCCCTATTTAGCTCAGGGATGTCAACCATACAGCCTAGAAGCAGATTCTTTATTCCCAGGAGGGGCGGGATGACAGAAATAAACTCAGGGGCAGAACCAATCAGAACCTTTGTTTTAGGGCACGGTCAGAACTCTCAAACCGCATAGTCGTAAGTGCAGCATGAGAAGAGATCAATTTTAAGCTGATTATGAAAGTTTTTTTTATTGTGATGTACAAACTAATATCAACAGAGCTGCTTTCACTTTGTGTTCTAAACTGATTGTTGAGTGGTGAATTTACCTGTTGTTTTCTAGAAATGTAAGCTAGCACAGTAAGCGTAAACAATTCACTGTGTAAATAAGATTTCAGGGCTAAAACATGTACTGAATGCTGACTGTTAATGAACAGGTCTATTGAGTTGGAGTCACAGTGTTCATGAACACAGCAGCTGGGCTTAGTAGGGTCATAGTAGGTTGGCCACGATGCTAACAGCAGGCCTCAGTAAGGTTTTAGCCATAATGCTAACAGGAACAGCAGTCAGGCTCAGAATCACGGCTAAATTGTTTTAGCCTTGTTAACAGGAATTATTTTAGAAATTAAAATGTATTTTTGAAACAGAACAAGGTTATGAACTATTTAACATTTCTACAACTCTAGGTCAAACGGGTTTTCATTAAATGCCAATTTTCAGTAAAATTTCCCAGCCTGTCATTGGTCACCTTGTATTGCAGCTTGCATGACAGGCAATAAAAAAAATATAAAGTTGGAAAATATGGTATATGTGCAGTCTGAAGTCTTATGAATATAATAAATAGTCAAAAGAATTAAAAAGCATTTTTCTGATATAGATTTGTGTGGTGGCCTGAGGTGTTCTGTGTGTTCTGCAGGTTCTTCCAGACCGGGACGGGAAGAGGTGCATGTTCTGTCTGAAAACTCTCTCAAAGACCTTCGAGCTCAGCGCCTCAGACACCAAACAGAGACAGGAGTGGACGTCAGGTCAGTCAGATCTGCTCCGTCCAGATTCAGCTCTGTTCTCTATTACTGGCCTCCTTCATAATCTGTGTACCATATAAACCCAGACTAACACTTTTCAAAGGGGGCCAGATTGGATCATATCACAATAACTAATGATCAGTTTATTCTTGCCACAATAACTGCAACAGGAAATCAAAAGATACCTCAAAAATACCTCAGTTTAATGCAGATTAATCCGACTGGATTTTCTCTTAAAAATATGAATGCATTTCACTGCATTTAAAAATACGTCAAGTACATTCTGTCAGAATTTCTCTTGTAGATTTATTTCTCTATTTATTCGGAACATAAGTTATATTCATTGTACTTATTAAGTCTGGTTTGACAGCTGTATATATATATATATATATATATATATATATATATATATATATATATATATATATATATATATATATATATAAAACACAGCTCTGGATTATATATATTAGACCAATTAAAAATAATCAGTGTCTCTAATTTAACTATTTATAGGTATATATTTGAGTGGACATTGTGGTTTTATTCTAAAAACCACTGACAACATTTCTCAGAAATTGTCACTTAGAGCATTTATTTGCAGAACATGAGAACTGGTCAAAATAATAAAACATTACAGTGCTTTCAACCTTAAATTATGCAAAACAAATGTTTATATTAATTTAGAAAAAAAATGCTTAAGATTTCAGAAATTAATACTTAACGGAAGTCCTGTAGCAACTGAAAAACACAGACTAATGTTTTGAATTAGTTGCTGTTTTTTATTTTAGTTAATTTATAAAATAAATTCTTACACTTACAATAGCTATGATATATATTTCCTGCTTAAAAATTATGTCATTATTTACATGCATTTTTGTCACCCCTTCTCTGACGGGTTAGAAGGGCCTCACTGCACACCACTGCTATCTACACATTTTACACACATCCATTTATTCTCAGCACTCACACACTGGTGTACGCACAGGGAACACTCAACCAGAAACGGCTGTCCACCTGTAGGACTGCATTGAGCACTGAGGAACTGATTCAGTACAGAGTGCCAATCCATATATGGGCATACACACATTGATGCCGGATACATACTCACACACACACACACACTCACACACCTAGCAAGGCGATTTAGAGTATCCAATTTACCTGATCTCCATGTTTTTAGACTGTGGGAGGAAACCAGATTCCTTGTTATTCCCCAGAGGAAACTCATTTAGACATGAGAATGTGGAAGCTCCACCCAGATAAGGACTTGAACCCAAGAACCCAGCGCTGGGTGGCAAACATACTTAAGCAATAGAACACGAGAGGGAGTGTGTTATCACAAATACCATACCAAATAACAAATACCAAATACCAGATTTTTTTACAAAATGAATTAAGAAAAAAAATCAAAGAACTTTAAGAAATTCAGTTTGAATATGCTTTACTATGGACTGTGCCTTCCGCCAAAAAGTAGTTCCACCACAACTGTCACAGAACTAAAACTTAACTACAAAATGGTGTATGATTCATACAGACTAACACCACGAACGTTAGTTTGAAATCTAAATTGGGAATAAGCGAATATGGTAACATTAGGAGCGTGAAATAACGCTAATACTCTCCTCTCCTGCTCTGTGGAGTCGTCTTCAGGTGATGTTGGTTGTAGCTAGCCGGCTGGACTGTGGTTAGGTTAGCGTAGCTTGCTTTAGCTTAGCATTAACTAAGCTTAGCTTAGCCTAGCCTGGCTGGTTAGCATTCTGGCTGTCAGACGGCAGTAACCGAGCGTTTTTTTTTTCCACAAAGACGAGCCAGCGCTGCGGGCTGTGGGCTGAGCGCTAGCCTGTGCTAAGCTAACGCTGCTGTGGGTGTCCTGTGTGTATACGCCGTTACTCGGCAAGGCATCGGCGGAGAGATACAAGTTTAGTATGAGAAGGCCGTGATGTTATCACATGTAACAGCACGGCTAGAACACTTCTCATCCAATCAGATTGTGAGGTCGGGACTAACTGTTGTATAATAGCTACTAAGCCACTGTTCCTCCATGGGTGGAATTCTGTCTGACCTAGTATCATAGCAGCCCACCTTAATCATTTTTTAATTATTTGCTAACATTGTTTGATGTTGGTCCACTATATTTTGTGGCATCCCACAGTTTTACGTTTTTGAGTCTTTGAAACTGATGTCAATTATGACAGTAATTCAGTAATTTAGGGGTGTGACGGACTGTAGGCTTATACACAGGGTCGTAAGGGGTTAAATGGGTGAATTGAGTCAGAACCTCTGCGTCAAATAAAGTCGTTCCTGAGAAACTTCAGACCAAACTGTTCAGCCGAAAGCAGAACACAAACCTGGGTTTCATTTAAAACACTCATTTCATTTAAATTGCTCATTCTTCTGCGCAACCACAGGCTTCAGTGTTACATATTTAGTTATTTTTCTTTATTTAGATAAACTATATTAACTTGCAATTATTATTATCATTGTAATATTTAATGGCAGTAATAGTACTAGTGCTAGTAGTACAGTGGTAGAAAAGAAACAAGGACTATATCACACACAGGGTTTCACACTGGTTTTATCACTTAAGTTCAATATATACAGTACAGGCCAAAAGTTTGGACCACCTTCTCTTTTTCAATGCATTTTCTTTATTTCCATGACTATTTACTTTGTAGATTCTCAGGGAAGGCATCAGAACTATGAATGAACACATGTGGAGTTAAATACTTTAAAAAAAGGTGAAATAACTAAAAAATAAAGATTAATATTCTAGTTTCTTTAAAATAGCCACCCCTTTGCTCTGATTACTGTTTTGCACACTTTTGGCATCATTCTCTCAATGAGCTTCAAGAGGTAATCACCTGAAATGGTTTTCCAACAGTCTTGAAGGAAGGAGTTCCCAGAGGTGTTTAGTAGCACTTGTTGCCCTTTTGTCTTCTTCACTCTGTGCTCCAGCTCACCCCAAACCATCTGGATTGGGTTCAGGTCCGGTGACTGTGGAGGACAGCTCCTTTTTATATTAAGTACATAAAACTCCACATGTGTTCATTCATAGTTTTGATGCCTTCAGTGAGAATCTACAATATAAATATTCATGAAAATAAAGAAAACAAATTGAAAAAGAGAAGGTGTGTCCAAACTTTTGGCCTGTACTGTATACCCAGCCAACTGATGCTAGATCATTATTAATTTCCTACGTAATAAACAGATGGCAGGCTGAATGGGTCAGTCGAACCACCAATAAACTACCTGAGATCAACCCCCAAATATGGGCAAAGAATTACCAGAAAAACGCATATAATCTAATTGTGCATACCAGGTTGACGCACTCATTTTTGTTAAAAGGAGGAGATTCCCCACATTATGAAACCTGCCAAACCTCTTTCAGTCAAGCATTTATTACTAAAACTGCAAACAGTACCACCAGGACAGATACCATCTCTATACCATCTACTATAAAATAAATTTTCAATCAAACCATTTTTTTGCAGTGTTCTTATTATCAGTAGTATTGACAGTAGTAGTAGTAGCATTATAATGACAGTATATTTATTAGTTTTATATTATTTTTATATTTGTACTATAGCTTTAGTTATTTTTGTTGAATACCTGGTTACTGTTGTTTTCCTACAGCGATTCAGACAGCGATCCGTCTGCAGGCGGAGAAGAAGACCTCCCTCCATAAGGATCTAAAGCAGAAGCGCAGGGAGCAGCGGGAGCACCGGGAGCGCAGGAGGGAAGCCAAAGAGCAGGAGCTGCAGCACCTCCGCCACCTGCAGGAGGAGCGGGAGAGGAAGATGGCTGAGCTGGAGCTCCTGAAGGAGGCGCAGCGCCAGGCCCAGATCCTCCTACAGCAGGAGGAGGAGAGGAGGAGGAGACAACACGAGGAGCTTCAGCAAACCCTGGAGGAACAACTGCGAGAGGCAGAGGAGGTACATACAGAGAGAGATGCACACAGAAAAAAAGAGAGAGAGAGACTCAGAGAGAGAGAGACTCAGAGAGAGAGAGACACAGAGAGAGGGAGAAAGAGTGAAATAAACAGAGAGAAAGAGACGCATAGAGAGATAAAGAGACAAAGAAACACAGAGAGGGAGAAAGAAACAGAGAGGGAGAAAGAAACACAAAGAGAGGGAGAAAGAGAGAAATAAACAGAGAGAAAGAGACACATAGAGAGAAAAAGAGACAAAGAAATTCGGAAAGAGGCAGAAAGAGAGAAATACACAGAGAGAGGGAAACCGAGAGAAAGAGACACATAGAGAGCGAGATAGAGAGGGAGACAGAGAGAAAGAGACACCGGGAGAGAGAGGAAGACACACATAGGAAGAGAAAAGGACACAGCCAGAGAGAGGGAGACACACAAAGGGAAAGAAAGAGACACAGGGAGAGAGAGGGAGAGACACTAAGGGAGAGAAAGACACACAGGGAGAGAGAGAGAGGGAGACAAAAATGGAGAGAAAGAGAGACACTGAGGGGAGAAAGAGACACAGGGAGACAGACAGACAGACAGAGAGTGTGAGGGAGACACAGAAGGAGATAAAGAGAGACACAAAAGAAGAAAAAGACACGCAAGGAGAGAGAGTGAGACAGGGACAACAATACAGACACAGAAAGAGAGAGGAAGACGGACAGAGAGGGTGATAGGCAGACAACACAGAGAGAGAGAGAGACAGAGATAGAGAGAGATAAGCACACAGAGAAATAGAGAGAGACAGCGGGATACAAAGAGAGAGAAAGAGAGAGAAAGAGCATTAGAGATACAGAGTGTGAGAGATAGAGACAATGGCAGACACCAGGAACGTGACAGACACACACAGGAGGTGAGAGACATGGTCAGTGCAAAAAGAATCAGATAACAGTTAGATCCATACTTGCTGGAAATTGTCACTTTGTAAAAAACGGTATGAAACATGTAGTACTGTAATTAACTCTATATAACATTAGAATACTAAATCCAAATAAGGCAATTTTATCTGTATAACACATTTCATATGCAGAACATAAAATGTCGTACACAAGACATAAAAACACAGTAAAAGGGGAAAAAGAAGCAAGAAAGTTTAAAAAAAATGTTTTACAGTCATTACTGACAGAATTCAAGACAATACAGATTACACACAAATGTGCCCAACACTGCTTGGCAACCGAAACTGGTGTTTAAACTAAACATAAATAAATATAAAGTCAGTAGTCAGTGAGAAAGTCTACTTATAGTTAACTGTATATAACACTAGGATAAAGGTCTCAGTGGAAATGCTGTATAATAAACAGGCTTCTTCTTTACCTCAAAACCCAGAACTGCAGGTAAGTCACTGTGGCTGTAGTGTTAGCATGTGGTTGGCACATTGGCGTGTAGCTCATGTTTTAGAATGGCATGCTGAATTCAGCTAAACTGTGAATGATTCAGCTCTCAGGTTCCACACCTCCAGACCGGCAGACAGACAGATATATAGACAGGCTGGCACTCACACACACATACACACACACACATATACAGCTCTGGATAAAAATTAGACACCTTAAAAATGATGAGTTTCTTTGATTTTATCAAATTGAAAACCTCTGGAATATAATCAAGAGGAAGATGGATGATCACAAGCTGATCATCAAACCAAACTGAACTGCTTGAATTTTTGCACCAGGAGTAAAGGCATACATTTATTCAAAAGCAGTGTGTAAGACTGGTGGAGGAGAACATACCAAGATGCAGGAAAACTATGATTTAAAAACAGGGTTATTCCACTAAATATTGATTTCTGAGCTCTTAAAACTTTATGAATATGAACTTGTTTTCTTTGCATTATTTGAGGTCTGAAAGTCTTCATATTTTTATTAATTACAGCCATTTCTCATTTTCTGCAAACAAATGCTCTAAATTAAAATATTTTCATTTAGAATTTAGAAGAAATGTTGCCTGTATTTCATTTAATCAATCAACAGTGTTTAAATTTTTACTCAAACATTTACCTATAAATAGCAAAATCAGAGAAACTTATTCAGAAACTGAAGTTGTCTCTTACTTTTTTTCCAGGGCTGTGTATAGGCAGACAGACAGATAAACAAATGACCCAGGCAGCCAGTCAGCTAAATATATAGATAGACAGACAGAACCTGAGCTGTATTTACTGCAATAGGGTTAAAGTGAATGACATTCCCATTTGAATGGGAAGCTCAAAAGTAAGAATTGTCAGTTCTCACATAATACTGTGTTAAATCAAGAAGAAAAACCTTATTAAATAGAATTAATAATTTGTGTGTGTGTATGTACGTGTTCATGCGCAGGCCCGTGCGAGTATGCAGGCTGAGATGGCTCTAAAGGAGGCTGAGGCAGAGCGACAACGGCGGAGGATCAAAGAGCTGGAGGAGCTTCAGCAGCGGCTGGAGGACGCTCTCCACCAGGAGGTCAAAGCCAGACAGGACGAGGAGGCGTACAGATACACACAGGCCAGGTATATACACGCACACACACAACACACACACAATCTACTCTAGGTATCAGGATATTCACTGCATGTCCAAATGTTTGTTGATACCCCAGGTGGGAAGTTGGAGATGAGGTGGGGTGGTGATTATCCACCATGCTGACCTCACTGATGCTCTTCTGTCTCAATGCAATCAAATTTTATCTTGATTAATTCCTTTAGCAAACTATTCGATTATTAATATTAATTAATATATAATATTTCTGTATACAAGGAATGCCAATTAACTAGAAAGTGAAAGTTTTTGAAGTTAACTTAGGAAATACTGCTAATAATTTTGAAAAAAGTGTATAAAAGTAACCTTAAATGCAGTAGTTCCGTTTATGGCATCTTAGTGAGAGGCTGCATGCACGTGAGACTCGCTGCTAAATCTCTTAAATTAATCCTTAAATGTGATCTGTAAACACAGTTTTACTTGTTTTCTTTTTATATATATATATATATATATATATATATATATATATATATATATATATATATATAATTTTATTTCAAAATTTTCCCATTTGTCCCCAATTTATACAGCAAAATTACCCAACCCACTCATTAGGATTCCCCCTTTCACTAGTCCGACTTTGTTCCAATACATCAGCTCACCAAAGACTTGGGCTGAGCGATATCACTCTTCAGAGTAATGTGTGGGGAGAGAGTGCTATCTACCCACCCAAAGAGAGCCTTGTGCTACTTGTGCTCCCTCAGGGCCCCGGGAGCCGATGGCAAGTTACATGAACAGGATTCGAACCTGTGATCTCCTGAACATAATGGCAGCACTTAGCCTACTGGACCACTCCGAGCCCCTTGTTTTACTCGTTTTCAGTGCACACAATTTTGCTGGACATCAGGCCACCAAAAACGCCAAATCTGGCCAACAACCGGGCAAAACGGCTTCACAACACAGTGGGGCTAATGGAGCTAATGGGGCTAATGTAACTACAGCTAATGCTAGGAAGCTAACGCCTGATACTTTTGCTGAAGATGCTATGAAGGAGGTGCAGACAAACAGTAACATTCTCAACCTTAAATCCATTGCTACCTTAAATGCAATGCTATCTTAATTTTACTGCCACCTTAAATTCTTAAATAGTGCAAAACTGTTTATACAGTTTAAATAGTGTAGATAATTGTTGAAGTGGTGTAGTTTAATGACGATTGTAATGTGTAGTAAAGCTGTTTAATAAATTCTGAAATATTAAATTATATTTTTAGGTAAAACATTTTGCTACATGGTGGTGTGCAAAAAAATTCGAATAACCGACATGTCCACAAGCATTTGGTTAAATATGGCACACATTTGCCCAAAAGCTGGTTGTTCCTCTGTACACAGATAGCACTGGAGAGCAGTGCAGAGAAAGGGCAATGTGTGCTTTCTTCGCTGGTGTGTGGCATGATATGTTGGGCCTTAACATTCCAATATATATGTTCCTATTGGGAAATATGTATGATCATTTTAAGAAAACTGTTTGTCAGATTGAATGGGTTCTACAGGTATGTTGAGGTTCTAGGTCAAGAATTGTGACCTGTAGAAATGTATAGATACTTTTGAATGGATTTCTATAGTGAAAATGTGTTGTTAAATGCCTGCTTTTCCAAATTCATATGCCAGATTGCTTCAAAAAACATAAGCCACATAACTTGATATAGGCCCTATAAGAGTTATACTTCAAAAGCTGTGGGGGAAATAATTGTTTTAAATTTACTAATAGAATTACAAAGAACAGAATTAATTACACAGGATATATTACAGTGTGTGCGTGTTCGTGTTCCTGTAAAGCCGTTAGCTAAACTTCCTCAGGAAGTGGCCAGAGGAAGTGCTGGGCTCACACTCAGCCTTGGTATAACACACACATACACTCACACACCCAGCCAAACACCATCATCACATGGAACACACACACACACACACACATAAACATGCTGTTTGTGTGTGTGTGCATTCCAGGTTTTGCTGCTGAAGCTGGATTATAACAGGTTTTGGTTTTAATTTACTTCCCTATACGCTGTTTATCAGTCTTTACTGAAACCAGTCAGGATAACGTGTGTCCAGACTTTTGACTGCTGCTGTCGAGTCGCTGTAGTAATTTGCATTGGCTCCGTTTGTGTAATGCTGTGTGTGCAATGACTCGACCGCTGTGTCACACTGTACACACTGACACTTCTACTGACGCAACAGCACACATATACACACACACACACACACACACACACACAAACACCCTATTTATCACATTAGTGTGCCAGTGAGTTTATTAGTTCATGTATGAATATTAGGGCTGTCAATGATTAAGCGTTTATGCACTTAATTATTTGAAATCAGTAACATTTATCAGTTTTTCACCCAAATTAAATACGCCACCAAGTTTAACCCCAACTTCTGCCGTAATCTGCCCCGCCCCCGCCCAACGATCCGGTCTCGATCTGACCCAGCTATTAAATATACTTCTTTTAATTGCTCTAAACTGCTGATAAGGCGCAGTTTAATCTGAAATATTAGCCAGATAAAATTACTGCTATAAACAAACGCTGGCTCTGCTGCTCCATGCTGTTTACACACTGAATGCCGTATGTGCAGGGTTTACTGCTCGCATCTGCGACACTCCGTTTACTACATCTGCGCTGCATGTCCCATTAAAAACACTGTGTTTAGAGTGGGAGGTCGCAGGTTCGAATCCCCGCTCATGCTGCTTTGCCATTAAGCTGCCAGTGCTCCGAGGGAGCGCAATTGGCCTTGCTCCCTCTGGGTGGGTAGATGGCGTTCTTTACCCACATCACTCCAAAGGGTGATGTCAATCGGCACAGGGCGTCTGTGAGCTGATGTATCTAAACCGAGTCGCTGCACTATCCTCTGAGCGCACTGTGATGCTACTCGGCAATGCTGCATCAGCAGCAGCTCGAAAAGAAGCAGTGGCTAACTTTGCATGTATCAGAAGAGGTGTGTTTTTAGTCTTCACCCTCCTGGTGTGTTGGGGCATTACTAGTGGTGGGGAGGTGTCCTAATTTAGTGGGTTGGTTAGTTGGCCGTGCAAAATTGGGGAGAAAATGAAAAAAAAAAACAAAAAAAAAACTGTGTTTAAAAGCGCAGCATTTTGATCTGGACCATAGAAACAAACTACATATTCGTGTTGCTAAGTGGTTGCAAAGGTGTTTCTAGGAGGTTATCATGGTAAACAAGGTGTTTGCCAAGGTGATCCATATAGTTGCTATAGTGTTGATAAGTGATTGCTAGCTGTTTGCTATTGTGTTGCTAGGTGGTTCCTATGAAATCCAAGGTGGTTGCTATGGTGTTGCTATGACATTGCTAAGCAGTTCCAAAGGTCTGGCTAGATTGTTGCTAGGGTTTAGACTCCAGTCTCCTGTAGTGTTCGTTGGGGGTGTGGTGTTTAGTAATGTGTGTAATGAGCCTGTATTGATGGTGATTTTCGCAGACTGCTGGCGGAGGAGGAGGAGAAGATGAAGGCTCTGATGGCTCTGCAGGAGGAGCAGGAGGAGTGTATCCAGCGAGCGCAGAGGGAGAAGCAGGAGCTGAAGCAGGAGATGGAGGGTAAGAACCGGGCTCTGGATGAGGCGCACCGGCAACTGGAGGAAGTCCGAGCCAACCGTCACCGAGTGGACCAGGACGTGGTGGTCAGTTAATACACACACACACACACACACACACACACACCGTACACACTACTGTACACACACTTGTAGTACACAATTGGGACACAGCCCTTATTTCGGTTAAAACCCTTTAACAATTCCTACCCACATGAAAATCAGAGGACATAAACTCAACACAGGTGGAAACATTGAGGTTAATGTAGGACTGATGTAGGAGGAGTCAGGAGTGGGTGGGGCCTGGTTATGTGTGCTATTGAGTAATGTTAATTATGTATAGAGTAAAAATCAATGACTCTAGGTTGTTATTCTGGTGATATCTGATCAATGCTTATGGATTACTATGATTGATTGATCTTGACAGGCTGCCCAGAGGAAGCTCCGGCAGGCCAGCACCAACGTCAAACACTGGAACGTCCAAATGAACCGCTTAATGTCACCCATTGGGCCAGGAGGTATGTGTCTGTGTGTCTGTGTCACAAAAAATACACGGCTGCCTGTGTGGATAGACACGTGAAGTACACACACCATACAATCTGTACTATACACTCTATACACATGACCTATACACACCACATGCACACAATATATATAGTCCACACTCAAGCACTACATAGTATAAACTATATGGACCAGTGGCGATTGCTCTAAGACAGCAAGGGAAGCTCAGCTTCCCCTAAAATGTATAAGTGATTAAATATATACTGTTGTGTGTACATGTCACTGATTAAATATGCGCTACAACGAACTTAGTTCAGAATCAGCTTCTTATCAATGGTAACGCCGCGGCGTTCGTCTCACTCATTCCCGCAGCTTCACAGCGCTGCTTTAAACAGTGCACAGACTTCAATAGCGGAGCAAAGCGCGCGGCGAAACAACACGAGTCATTGGATAAATGCTGGGCTTTGTCCCGCCCATCGGACGCTCAGCGTCTCTGGGGGTCTATGGGGCAGTGGGCTGGCCTCGGCCGGCCCGGACGCTCAGCTTCTGCATGATGATTGGATGATCGGTCTGAGGCGGAGTCCCTTTTTGATTGACAGCGAAATGAGCGAATCAGCGTCCTTTTAGTGTAAAAATTGGTGATGGGAGCATTTTCATTCTGTTCTGAGTTGAACCTGAGACTTTCCTAATCCTTATAGAGGCATTTTCTTTGATAAAAACGACTAATATTGTGTTATCATTAAAAATAATTTTAATCAATAAAGGGATTATTCAAGGAAATTAAAACTGTCCAAAAAGGAACTAAATTTACCTGCATTTTTTCCTTTACCAACTTTAAAGATTTTGCGTAATGTTTTTTTTTACTGATCATTTTATGTTTATTCATGTCATAGCGTCTTTTTTATGTAATTGTTCAATGTAAAGAATGGGTACCTTTTTGTTGTGTAGTGAAAACTTGAAAATAATGCCTTTTGTTTGCAAAAAAAAACATCTCAGGGAGAGTAGAATTTTTGTATAAATAAAACTACATATGTTAAGACGTAGGCCGAAATTAAGCTTCCCCTCCTTGAAAGACCAGCATCCGCCACTGATATGCACCCTATACACTACACACTGTACACTATACACAACCTATACACTATGCACTACACAGTATACTCCACACTGTATACACACACTATATATTCTACTTGCAAACTATACACTACACATTACACACTAGACACTCCAAAATCCACATGATAACTATCCACTATACACTACACTCTCTCCAGTATACAGTAAACACTACACACTCCAAACTATACACACCCCACACACTACATTCCATTCACACCCTATACACTACGAACTCCATCACACTACATCTTATAGACCACATACTATATACAGTAAATTCTGTTCACACACACTGCACACTGTATACCATACACGTCCTACACACTATACATTCTATATTCCTTTATTTTAAGGATACTTATTTTTAGAATACTGTTTCATTTTTTGAGATTATGTATTTTTTTTGTTATACTAAATAAAACAAAAAAAAATGTAATTTTTTAAAAATTTAAAATTTAACAAATATTTTATCAATTTAAGATTAAGTCATCATTTTGGAATGGGTTGTTATTTTAGATGCTATTTCTTTATTTTAAATACTTTCCCATTACCTTGTGATATTGATGTTAAATAGATATTTTTTAAGGTAGACCATCACATTTTCCTCTTGTTTCTGCTTTTCAGAGAAGCGCCCGTCAATAGGTGGTTTCTCCAGCTTCAGGATCCCGGCGCAGAAAGATCCGGCACTGCGGCTCCGGCAGAAAGGCAGCGAGCAGGACGAGGAGAGTAAGGAGAACATGGCTGCAGAAGACGAAGATAATAAACGTCTCTCAAACGGAGACATGGATGTCAACTGATCACGCCAGACTAAAGAAAGCCAAACGTCCAGGTTCTCCACAGACTCGGAGCATCCCGGTCCTGGAACCGGACTGACGGGACTTTTCCCTCACACAAAGGAGCATCTACAGTGCAGCACTGAAATGTTCATCATGTCCAAAACATTATGCAGTTCCTGCATAATTAAATAGTTCAGGTGTGAACAGAGTGATTCAGAGTGGGTTTGCTGTGAAACAGCAACTTCCAGAGTTCACTTTCCCTGTCAGAATCATGTACAGTGATGGTGAATGGAAGGTCTGAAGCTTGAAGCCCCGCCCCCACATAAAATTATAAAAGCGATTTGTTATAAATACACTGCCTGATGACTGACGCACTGAATTTCACATATTTCACCACCTAGTTTGGTAATGTGCAGATTATGTTCAAATGTTCATCAACATTCATATTCAAATATGTAATGGTCAAAGATCATTTCATGAACAACACTTTAATTCAGAACTCAGAACTTTTTGTGTGGGCGGAGCTTTACACATGGCTCAGCCAATAATATGTGTGAATGTGCATGCGACTGGTGCTGATGCATGTTAATGATGAGGGATTGCCTGAATTCACTTGTTTCTGTCACTAATCTGTGGTGTTTAGGTCCTTACTATTGAAATCAGGAGAAATGTTGTAAATCTGTTGAAATTCTACCTTTTTTAAGAAAATATTAAGCAGAAAAAACATATTGGTTAAGAGTATCAGTCTGGAAGCTCTTTCCTAACACTTAAAATAAAAAATTCAGCACATTTTTAATTATTAAGTGAATTGCTATGGCATTATGAAGGATACAATCTTGATATTTTGCAATACGATCTCATTATTTTGAGATTAAGTCATTCTTGAAACATTATTATGAGGTACTTTCTAATTATTTTGATACATCATGGTGAGATTCTTTCTTTATATTTGGAGATACTATCTCATTACTTTTCTATAATTTATGCATTTGGAATGGAATGTTTGAATTAAGGTAATGAATATTGGCCTCACTATTGGTGATCCAAAATTAGCATATTAAATGATGTTTTGACTTATTAGACAGACCTAAATGTGGCCTTATCAGATGAAGTTGTGCTGTATGGTTTTTTTCACTGTAATAATCTTTAAATGTGTGTTATTTTGAATAAGACAAATATTATATATTGAGAAATGTGTTGACCAAGTTGTGCTACAGTTTTTCACTGTAAGCAGTTTTACAGGTTCATTCATCATTTTATGTTTACCTGTACAGAATAAATAAATATGTTTTTTCCACAAATGACTATCGCTGTTTCTAGCGATAAATGATCAGCCATAGCATTTAGTAGTAGTAGCTTAATACTGTTTTTTTTTTTTTGTCCTACAAAAACAGTTCTGACCTGTTGAGATCTGGACTCCACACAACCTCTGAAGGTGTTCTGTACCAAGAAGACTACAGTGGTGTGAAAAAGTATATCATATAGAAGACAGTGAAATTTGAGAAGTGAAATGAAGTTTATAGGATTTACAGAAAGTGTGCAATAATTATTTAAACAAAATTAGGCCGGTGCATAAATTTGGGCACCCTTGTCATTTTATTGAATTAAATACTTTTAGCACTAATTATTAGAACACAAAAAAATGGTTTGGAAAGCTCATTGACCCCTTATTGACCTACATACACAGGTGAATCTGATTATGAGAAAGGGTTAAGGTGACCGATTGCGAGTTTTTCTCCTCTTTGCATCTTCTCTGAAGAGTGGCAACATGGAAGCCTCAAAACAGGGCTCGAAGTAGCAGGGGGAAGGATGGTGAGAACAGTCATAGTCAACCCACAGACCAGCTCCAAACACCTAAAACACAAACACCTGCTCCATCCTTGGTAGGCCCGGCTACTGTCTCTGTTAGCATCACAGCTCCAACTCTTAAGAGGCCAGCTGTTAGCATTACGGCTAACCAGCTTCAAACCTCTTTACATAGAAATGAGTTGTTTACTGTTATAATAATGTTTCAAGTATCAGATTTAACTTCTTCAGTTGTAAAGGATACAAAGTGTGTGGAAAGAGTGGTTGTGTAGAAATGAATTATGACTATATTTGGTTCATAAACTCACGCAAAAAAAGATAACTGGAGAAAACGAACAGAACAGGAATGCTAGGTATGAGCTGGTGAAGTTGGTGCAGTTTAGATCTGAGAGGGTAAAACTGCTGCTCCCATGAGAAGGAAACAAACTGAAAAACTGAAGCGCTTGTGGTTTGTACATTTCCTGCTTCTACTGCAGATAACACACACTCTCTCTCTCTCACACACACACACATACTGACACCACACACTGTAGAACACTAAAAGATTTTATCAGTTTAGTTCAGGCTATATAAAACTGTATCAGCGTCATTATCAAAATACTGTGCCTTCTGGCCCCTAAAACCTTTTTTTGACTGTTCATCATACTTCTAAGACTTCAGACTATACATTAATCCCATTTTCCAGCTGATCATGTTTATTTTTGCTTTGTATTTCATGACATGCATGCGTCCTCCCTGTTGCAGCAAATTATTTAAACACACAGTGGCAGTTCTAGGGGCGGGGCCACTGGGGAAATGGCCCCAGTTGAGATCTGATTGGCCCCCTAAAGTACCCCTTTCTTGTTACTATGTAAAATAAAAAGGTAAAATTGGTACGGAGGTTTTATGGAACAAGCATTTTACACAAAAATATAAAATCTCAAGCTGGCAGATTATATACATATAGAAGCTAAAACAAGAGATTAATTAAGCACAATACTTTAGAAAACATAACTGATGAATATATACAGCTCTGGAAAAAAGAGACCATTTTGATTGATTTTGCTTTTTATTGGTCCATATAAGTCCATGTTCATAAAGTTTTAGAAGTTCAAAAATCTATATTTGGTGAAATAACCCTGTTTTTTTATCACAGTTTTCATGCGTCTTGCATGTTCTCCTTCACCAGTCTTACACACTGCTTTTGCATAAAAAAAAAATGAGTGAGTAAAAATTATTAGTGTTAAAAAAAGTTCTGTAAGCAATCTTTTAAACGGTCTGTGACACGTGCATCACCATGACCTCTTTTGGATTAAGGTTGTTTTCCAATCGTTATCAATAAAAGATGTGATGTAATGTTCTGTGATATCGGGGTTAAGCTGCAGGGGAACTGTGTGTGCAGTGGTTCCGGTGCAGCAGGGGGCGCTGTGAGTTCGGCTGTGTGAGTAGTGTTTCCAGATCAGCTGGGGGTGACCCGGTATCGGTGTGTGTGTGTGTGTCCTCGGAAGGTGTGTGTGATGGCTCCGTTACTCCGCGCGCTTCACTCGGGGCTCCGCTCCGTGTGTCTTGCACGCGCCGTGTCGAACAGCGCGCGCTCCCGGGGCGTCGCCGTTACAGAGCTGCCGCAGCGCGCGGCGGATAAACATGAGCACGAAGAGGTCAACGTCTTCGACCAGGTACACACACACTCTTACGCTACACACACTCTTTCTCTCTCTCAACACACACTCTTTAACACACGGGGAGGACAGCACGCGAGGATGAAGGCGAGCGTGCTCTGGTCGCTGTTGTGTCCTCTGAGAGGGTCACCAGGTTGAACACAACACAGCGGATGATGCAGCAGCCAATCAGGGAGCGCGTTGTTGTGAGCGTTAAACGTCCGGACCAATCAGAGACCTCCCTTATGGGTTTCTGAGGTCCAGCAGTGGTAAATAAATGCTGCAAGTAACAGAAACCCCGCTTCATGTGCTCCACAACCTACACACACATACACACAAACTTCACAACCATACACACTCTACACACACACTCCACAACCAAACACACACACACACACACACTCCACAACAACTCACACATACACACACTACACAACCTACACACACACATGTCCTGGGTTATGGGGATGTGGTCGACAGACAGCTACACTGAAACATAAGGTTATGGTTAGACTGCCAGCCCAAGTCTGTTTTTAATATAGGTTACCTAGACTAGGGCTATTATTCGAATTTAATAATGAGGCAGCATCCAATCAGGGAGCATGTTGTTGTAAACTATTGTTTACTTGACATTGAATGTAAATTTGACATTAAACTTTTTTCAACCTCACATATAGCTGTTGTTTATTTAACACGATGCAGAGATAAGCTTGTATTTTAGATAAAGAAAAGTGTAAAAATAAAAGATTACTGCCACATAAAATAGTTATTTACAGGTTTCTGACAGAAGCAAGTAACTTATATACCAAAGTTCCCTCTGCAGCTGCTATATATAAAGATGTACAGTATTGATTATCCCATTTTGAACTAAAGTTGGGAAAATCAGTCGGCTATATATAGTATCAACCTATTTTGAGCCAAAATACCAGATCAGCGATGTTTCTCCATTTTAGCTGACCTAATTCAGGGGCTACTGTCACCCACCACTGCAGTGCTGCTGTGTGGATCACTGCTGGGGCGGTTTGGTCACAGGAAGCTGCACTTCAGAAAGCTGGAGCACACGTGCCAATACTCGTTAAAGAAACCCAGCCTAATTTTTAAAAAATATATATATATATTTATATATATATTATATATATTAATATATACATATATATATATATATATATATATATGTATATATTATGTCCCGTTTTTTTTATATTAATTAATAATATTAAAAAGAAGTAAACAAATAAAGCTTTAGTAATTCTAAACACAGAAAAGAGATATACATATGATGGCCCAATGTGTCCAGCCCAGAATCAGTCTTGGGTGCAGAAAAGGTCCTCAGATTCTGTATATCACACTGCTTTAAGATTCTTTACTTTACACCACTGTATAGAAAAGTCATTGATGCAACAATGCTCATTGAAAAATAACTTACCAGACACAGCAGGACATCTGTGATATTTGTCTAATTTACACTGATAAGAAATATCAGCATTAATCACTGAAGAGGGAGGAGTTACTTAATTTACACACTGCCTTCACCTCCAGAAACACGTAATGATAACTAACCTGTTCATAACAAACATTTTTTTAATAATGTTATATTTTTAGTTGCTAAAATATCGTTGCATAGCGCAATGTATTACTTTTCTTTTGCTTTTGCCCACTTCTTGTTTACTGCAGGTCTGTTTAAAGAAAGGTAGAGATGTTGTTAAATGGTATGCTCTTTATTTTACATTAAACTAAGTGTTTAAAGCAAGTTGTTCTGTCTCATTCCTGCAGAACCCAGACTACCATGGCTTCTCCTCAGATCCACATGTGGACGAGTGGAACATGAGGCTGGCCTTCTTCTTTGGTGTTTCTTTGGTTATCGTTGTCGGAGGAACTTTCATCCACTATTTACCAGACCATGGGTAAGGACTAGAATTGGAACCACCCTGTCCAGAATTTTTCAGAGCTCTTACTGTGACATATTAGTGTAATGGCCAGGTTAAGTCTAAACTCAAATAATCATTGTTTATTTTATTCATTTATGTGTACACCATTGTGTTAATTGGGTAAGAAAGATAGAAATATCTTACAAAGCACAAACAGGATATATAGAGGATGTATAGAATTTGTCCAGGTATTCCCATTTTACTCCAAATTCATCAAAGATGCCACCCCAACCTTCACAACTGAACCCATTTCAAGCTGCTTCTGTTTGTGCTCCTTTCTTCAACTCTTTATATTAGACAGGGAAATTATGTGTAAAGGAATGTGATTGCTGGTTTGTAAATAGCAAGGTTTCATGCTTTACAGAATAATGAGACTTTGTTTGCACAAAAATGGCAAAAAAGGACTTTTTGGCTGAATAAGTAAAAAGATTATGGATAATATTTTACCGTATTTTCACACTATAAAATGCACTCAAAATCCTTTAATTTTCCTAAAAATCATCAGTGTGTATGAATTTTACCAGTCAGGTTGTAAGGAGCAGTAAAGACACTCTGCTAAAGTACAGCGTTATACAGGAGTTTCAGTTTAGCCTGAGGCACTGAGGCTGGAGCAGTATTAGCATTAGCCGCTAACAGCTCTAAGCACTAGCTCTTTTGCTTTTCAGAGGTGAGTATATTGGACTGTAGTTTACAAGTTTACAGTGTTAAAACAACTTACGTGAAACAAACTGCTAGCTAATCATGCCCTGGCTTACTGGAACACTGTGGGGTGGTTAGTGCTAGCGGTTAGCTGCTAATGCTAATGCCGCTGCACCCAGCCTTAGTGGAAGTCTGCAAATCTAAGCTTGCTGTAAATAAAGAGAAGTGCTTTACTCACCCAAATAAACAGTTTTCAGGAGAGAAATATGTGTAGATTAACTTCCAGTGCTCGTTTGACTTTTAAAAAAATAAAGTTTTTTATTCTAACTGTATTTTAATTACAGTGTTTACTTAGCTTAGCTTAGCTATACTTAACTTACTTACACCACCACCACCAAGCGACAAGACCTGCTCAATTAGAATGAAAGCATGGCGACACCCCTGTTCCTTACTAGTGTCTCATATTGTGCCTTATAATCCAGTGTATGAAAATAGACCAGAAAACGATACAAACAATATTTGCTAGCATGTTTAATGTTCAGTGTTCAAGATATATTTTTAAATAGTATTTTTTCATTTCTTTTAATATTTCTATTGAACTTTTCAGTGTGGCCAAATTAATGACAGCCTGGGGAAACTCTGGTATTTGGAATCCAGCCCCTAAATGTTTCATTTTGTTAATCCATATTAATTGGTGAAATAAGTTATGTTATTACAGTTGAACAGTTAAAATTGCATGCTAAATTGCATTAAAACTGTGTAGCTACATTATTATGCATTTATACAATTCAGCAGCAGCAACATAATAAATTAAATGATGTAAAAATGCCAGTAACATTGTTTATCGTCTGCTTGTTCTCTGCAGTATGAGGCAATGGGCTCGCCGGGAGGCCGAGAGGCTGATTAAAGAGAGGGAAGCTGCTGGTCTGCCACTGCTTGACGAGAATTACTACGACCCAAGCAAGATCATCCTGCCCTCGTCCTCAGACGAATAGACAAATAGCTTTGCCACTTACCTATCCTGTTCATTTGTGTTTGACTGTACATTAAATTCTGCTAACCTATCTCAATAAAAATAATATCAAATTTCATGTAAATGATTAATTTTGTTTCTAGAACTCTGTATTGGCAAATACTTGGTGAAATGATTCGTATCACATTACTGGGTTTATGGGATTATGGGGATGTGGTCGACAGACAGCTACACTGAAACATAAGATTATGGTAAGACTGCGAGCCCAAGTCTGTTTTTTTTATATAGGTTACCTAGACTAGGGCTGGGCATTTATTCGAATTTAATAATGAGGCAGCATCCAATCAGGGAGCATGTTGTTGTAAACAGCTTTATGATTCAAATAAATTCCGATATATTAAATGTTGTATGCAAGGCAATCTATTTAGAGTGTTTAATAAAACATTTAGGAATACCGGCATAGTATAAAAAAAGCTATCATATTTATAAAATAAGTAAAAGAAAAGTTTACTGTTTATCCAATCAGAACAGTGGGATCTAAAGATAATTGTCTTTTTCATATCAAAAGTAATAATCAAAAAGCAATACTGTTTTTAAAAAATGTATACAGTATTGCAAGACAAATGATCGCAGGACTTTTATTTTGCTAATTATTTTTAGGTGTTAAACCTTAAATCATAAGAAATGCTAACTATTTAAGCAGGAAGTCACCCAGCCATATCTAAATGGTAGTTTAGTAATCTAGCATTCTGTTTTATTGGGTGAAAATGCTTATGGTAAATGAAAGCACGGCTATCCACGGCTATTCTATCCAGCCATGAGTTATTCATACCCCGGTGCGCATCAGAACACATTGTTGACTTTGTGGCTTAGATACGAGACCCTCACCACTACACTTCTAAGGCAGCATGGACATCACGGCATCGAGTCAGTCAGTTTTTAAGCACAGCCAGTGTAACACATACATATAATAAATGCATTTTAATGAAAATATGGAAAGATTTAATGAGTGTTTTTATAGAAAAATAAAGAATATACGTGCACCTTATTCCATATATTAGTGTAACAATATATTTAATTAAGTAACAATATAAGAATAATATAAACACTAATTTAAATTGAAATGAGGAAAACTGAGTTTTTAAATAATTTTCAAATGTAGCAAAAACAATACAAATGCATAATTATATGTTAATATATTTGTTAAATATTATTCACTTAAGATAACTTACATATTTTGTCTTTTATCGAAAGTACTGTGGGTGAACTATAAATGATATATTTATTGGTTTATTACCTTTTAAATTTACTATAAGAAAAAGTTAGGGGATGTGGCTATAGTATAGTGTGTGTTTACAGTTAAAACACGCATTAACAAATTTCATCAAACAATCCAAGCGATTGTCTTTTTAATTTACAAAAAAAATTAAACATGAATTTCTAATGGGCTTTATTAGTTTTTTTTTTCCTTCAACTTGTGTACATGTATTTAAATTGTTAACTTTATATTGATTCTTAATATAAGAATTTGTAATTTTTTTTTTTCATTAATTATTAATAAACTGATAGTGGAAAAAAAACAAAAGTAAAATTAAATTATGAATAAACTGGTTTGTTACTTAGTATTTGTTTTCTTTTTATAGTTTTTAGTGCCAGTATTAAACTTTTATATAGTTTTTTCCCTGTTAGTATTTTCGGAAGACTTTCCGCAAATCTAAAAAACTTCCGCTTTATGTCCCGCCCTCGTTGGAAGAGTAGAGTGCTGATTGGTTGGGCGCGCTAGTGCCCGGCCGCGCTATTGGTGTGGTTAAAGGTAGAGGGCGTGCCCTCGGCGTGGCAGTGGGCGGGGTCTCAGGGCGGCGGAGAGGAAAAGAGAGCGAGAGAGCGAGAAAGCGGAGAGAAAACGGTAAAAAACCCATTAAATCACCCTCTCATTCACTGCTACACTGATTAATCCGGTTTATATATGAAACAGGATCGATTTGATTCGAATTGTGGGGTTAAACTCGATAAAGTACTAGTTTAAGGCGCGTGTAGCCGGTTAGCTCGCAGGCTAACGGGAGTCTGTGGCGGAAGCGGAGTTACAGCTGCAGTTTTTATTCAGTAAAATAATCCGGATTCCTCTTAGATTTCTTTATTATAACACCAGTTTCTGAGCTACAAACACAGTGAAGCGATTAATCTAAGACTAAACTGGTTAATCCGAATTAAACCCGCAGATTGTAGGGCGCTATTTAGGATTTACTGTGATGATCTGGATTCTCAGCTGGGAGAAATGAATCATGTTCCTGAAGCGAGCTGGAGTGCGCGCACTCACACTGTATTTACATTGGATTCACACTGGATTTGCACTGCGTTCACACTGGATTTATACTGCATTTACACTGCATTCATACTGCATTTACACTGTATTTACAGTGGATTCATACTGCATTTACACTGCATTTACACTGGTTATACTGTATTTACACTGCATTTACAGAGAATTCACACGATTCATACTGTATCTACATTGTATTTACAGTGTATTCACACTGCATTTAAACTGTTTTTACACAGAATTCATAATGTATTTACATGATTCATATTGTATTTACACAGGATTCATACTGTATTTACACAGGATCCATACTGTATTTACACGGCATTCACACTGGATTCACACTACAATTACACAGGATTTATTCTGTAGTTACACTGGATTCACACTGTATTTGCACTGTATATATACTGTATTCATACTGAATTGATGCTGTGTTCACAATGGACTCATACTGTTTTTACACAGAAGTCACACTGTTTTTTACACTGGATTTACACAGAATTCATAATGTATTTACATGATTCATATTGTATTTACAAAGGGTTCATACTGTATTTACACTGTATTTACACAGGAGCCATACTGTATTTACACGGCATTCACACTGGATTCACACTACATTTACACTGAATATATACTGCATTCACACTTAATACATACTGTATTTACACTGAATATGTACTGGATTCATACTGTGTTCATTCTATTTTTATGCTGCATTTAAACCAGATAGTTGGCAGGGTTTTTTTTAGACCACATGTACCAGTGGAGAAAGTGTGTATATTAATAATATTAAGTAATAGGCTTGATATTTTTTGGAAATGTCATTTGCTTGTCTAAATGTGTAATTTGTGACAGAACCAATGTAACTACACTTAATAGTAATAATACTAATAATAATAATAATAACAGGGTATCTGCAGATACTTAAAAAGTTAATCTTAAGTATTAAAATACTGCAGACTGTAAATGCAGTTTTGCTTTTATTTTTTTTATTAATTTCTTTGCTTAAGCCACATTGATGATTATTCTGTAGAAACGCTTTATGAATGGCTGGCATGCAGCAGAACTGACTTGACTGCACTTAACAGTTGTGTAACTGTTTGTATGCTTTAGAGAACTTGAGCTTTTTGCTGAGCTTTAACACTGCGTGTGCTGGTTTGCAGATGGCTGCGATTCGTAAGAAGCTGGTGATCGTTGGGGACGGGGCGTGTGGGAAGACGTGTCTGCTGATCGTCTTCAGTAAAGACCAGTTTCCTGAAGTCTACGTTCCCACAGTGTTCGAGAATTACGTAGCAGATATCGAGGTGGATGGAAAACAGGTGAGTACATCATCCCTGCGTCTGCGCCAACTCCTCGGATTAACATCACTGACATTTCAGTGAGATAAAAGGAAGACGCTCTGGGATCCACTCACTTCTCCCTTTATGACTCATATGAGTCAGACTCTGATCAAAAACTGATAAATAAATCAGTTCACTCATCCCTCAATCATATTTCAGTGTATCAGTATCTACAGAAGGATTTAATATCCACTTGTATATATTCAGTGTTCACTATTAATTATTCATTAACCTCTAAAAGTGATTAACTATAAACAATTCATTATTTAGTATCAACAATAAATGATTATGTATTCACCATGAATTATTTATTGAATGTATATTCAGCTACACAATATGGATGTATAAAAGTTAGTTTTTTAAATTGTGTCCCATTGTGAACACATAGACTAACTTTCCGATTCCACCTTAAATGGTGCAGCAGCAGTTACTGAGGCTTCTGCCTGATTTAAGGTGGAATGGGAAAATGTAAACAAGAATCTAGGGAATAGCTACCATCAGCTCCCTATCACTGAGGACGATAATACAAATGTGCCATATCAACAACAGTGTTGTTTTGTTTCATAGAGGAAGGAGTTCAACCACTTCCCCTTCTAACTCAGTTCCACTCGAAAAAACAAGGGGTAGGGTACAAAGAAATTGGATTTGGCCTAAAGAGTTCTTTAACATGCTTCTTCTGGTACCAGGTGGAACTGGCGCTGTGGGACACAGCAGGACAAGAGGATTACGACAGGCTGAGGCCGCTCTCCTACCCGGACACTGACGTCATCCTCATGTGCTTCTCCATCGACAGTCCGGACAGTCTGGGTGAGAATCTGTCACACCTTAACCCTTAAACTAACTCTGTCATTTCATAATGTTAGAGTCTGACACTGAGTCCGCTGCATTAAACTGCATGTTAGGCAGTATATCTATAAGGTGAAATTTGTTCACCCAATGTGGTCGCAACCATTTGGTTTGTGTGGAAGTCATGTCCAAGTTAAGTCTCAAGGCTAGGTTGGGTTAGAAATGATCAAGTCTCCAGTCTTTGTTTGGTGAGACTTGATCAAGTGTTTGTGGGGTAAGACTTATTTTTTTGTGTAGAATATTTTACCATTTTACCATATTCTCATTTATGAATTTTCCTAACAACTGAAAGTTTCTTAAAAGGGTGTCATTTTATTATTATACTGCTATACCAAAAGATGTGATGCATTTGTGTGTGTGTGTATATATATATGTTAAAAATATAATTTTTTAAAAAGAACTCAAACACTGACATGCATTCAGTAAGTAGCTTAGAATATATATATTTCAGATTTACACTTCAGTGGGGGTTTATGTGGTTCTTCCTGGTGGTAAACTCATATTTCCCATACAACTAACACCACATGAATGCAGCCTAAGAGCTGCATTTTGGATTATGGAGAAGATAAATACGATTTCTTTGTAGTCTGCAGTCTTACAACCAATTCTCTGCTCTGTTCTGTCTCACCATAGAAAACATTCCAGAGAAATGGACGCCTGAGGTGAAGCACTTCTGCCCGAATGTGCCCATCATCCTGGTGGGGAACAAAAAGGACCTTCGCAATGATGAGCACACGAGGAGAGAGCTGGCCAAGATGAAGCAGGTCTGCAGATACTTTCCTGCATTGTATCACTATAAAGTATCCTAGATGATCAGTAGAGCTGAAAAGAATGACAGTGACTACAGAAGCAACGATGTGGTCATAATGTTATGCTTGATTGGTGTATGTATGTATAGAAATAGAATAAAACCCTATATTGCTTATTAAATAGAATACTGCACATTGTGCAATACAGGAAGTGTTAAGAAAATGATAAAGTGCTCAAATTCTAGGGGCGCTGAGGTCGCCGGTTCGAACCCCCGCTCATGCAGCTTTGCCATCAGCTTTGGCGCTCAGAGGGAGCACAATTTGCCCTGCTCCCTCCGGGTGGGTAGATGGCGCTCTCTCCCCACATCACTCCTATGGTGATGTCCGCAGCACAGGGCGTCTGTGAGCTGATGTATCGGAACCGAGTCGCTGCGCTTTCCTCCGAGTGCGCTGTGATGCTACTCTGCAATGCTGCATCAGCAGCAGCTCTAAAAGAAGCGGTGGTTGACTTCACATGTATCGGAGGAGGCATGTGCTAGACTTCACCCTCCTGGTGTGTTGTGGCATTACTAGTAATAGGGGGAGTCCTAATGAGTGGGTTGGGTATGGGGAGAAAATAGGAAAAATTATGGAAAAAAAAAAAAAAACTCTCAAATTCTCAAAATGTAATGTGCATTAGCTGAATTTATTATTTTATTCTTTCTTTATAAAACAAAAGTCTGTGGTTTTGCTTTGCTTGATTATTTATGTGATTGTTTCCGTTCTTTCCTCTGAAATCAGGAGCCGGTTAAGGCAGAGGAAGGGAGAGACATGGCCAACCGTATCTACGCTGCTGGATACCTGGAGTGCTCCGCCAAGACTAAGGACGGCGTGAGGGAAGTGTTTGAGATGGCCACCAGGGCGGCGCTGCAGGCCAAGAAACGTAGCAAGAAGAACGCCTGCGCGCTGCTATAGAGGACGAGGTTCTGAGGGAGCGGGGAGGGGGAGGGACACCAAACCAGGCCACAGAAAGAAAGAGCGATAGAGAGAGAGGACGACAGAGAAATGGGAGGGAGAATAGGTGCGCCCCCTAGTGTTAGCTCAGCATCCGGGGACAGAGGGAGGGTCATTTTTACAAACGCAGGCCAAAGGACCTACAATAGCAGGGGAAGCGTAAAAAAAGGGACCTGGATGTTTTTCCCGTCAGTCCATTCTGAGATCAGGATTAGCCGTAAGCCTTCGTAGTGTAGAGTGCGGAAACGCAAAGCTCGGCGAACTTCTTCGCGCTCAGACTGTGATTTTAGGCTCCTCCCACAAATGGTGTTCATTAGTAGCTACTGAAAGAAAATTCTACAGTAATAATCTCATTCAGGATACTTAGAAATGCATCAGAATGAACATTTTTGGCTGAAACCTAAACTAATCATTTAAATAAACATTTGCAGATTTTTTTTCTCTTGTTTTAGATTTTTAAAGAAAAATTAACTTCAAAACTATCATATTAAACACAACATAAAAAAAAAACAAATGAAGCACAATATTTAGCACAATATTTAAACTAAAAAGTAATTATAAATGATTCATTTATTTCACTTACTCACCAACAACAGCAAAATGGCCATTTTCTCCTTTTTGTTAACCTAAAAAATGTTGTTTGCCGAATGTTTGATGCATCCCTAAATATAATAAATATGAGAAAGGGACTCTGGCTATATAAAACAATACCTACATTTATTAATATTATTTATAATGGGTCAAAATAATTTTTAATTGAGCTTATTTTTGCTGAAATGTTGACTTATATATGTAGAAATTACTATATAAATAAATACATTTCAGTCGCCAATATTTACCGTGATATTACATAAAAACACACTCCAGGCGAACACTAACAGATAAATAATAATATAAAGTCACATGCTTATATGAAACTACTACAATTAGATTTGTCCAAACCTTTGGATGGAACATATTGTGATATATGCTGAGGAGGCGGAGCTACAGTCTCTCATTAGGATGAATATTAATAATGATAACTTTTTAAATGTAGGTATTGTGATATACACTGATTTTTATTTAAGAGCTTGTCCAACCATGGTAATGTAGTTATGAAAGAACACATTTGTGGGCGGAGCCTGAATGAATCAGATGCTGAATTGGGGATGACTCCTTTTCGTGCGATGCCCACCGGCCCGGATGAGGGTGTTGTGTACTGTATTGGCGGAGTCGTGTCCTATTCGGCCGCTGCCTCGTACGAGGCTTTGCTCCCAGGGACCCTGTGCGTCATTATTTTTGGATTATTTGCCGTCTGTCAGCTGACCTGCTGCTGTACTGTGTGTTAATCTCCTCCCCCAGCAGCAGACACAATAACCCCGTCAGTTAAAGCGATAATTTGGTAAAAATGTAAATGTATTCGATTAGCCGAGACGTTTGGTGCTTCTGTAGTTGTAGCTTTGAGGCTAATGTAGCTAGCAATGAGAGAAGCTTACACTTTGGATCACTTTGGATTTGAAGAGGTTGTTGTCGTGTTGCGAGTGATGCAACAGACACTGCTTTGCTGCACACTGCTTCTCCATCAGCAGCCAGAGTCAGAGAGAGATCCAGTTGGACATTCTCTCTCTGGGTGGGTAGGTGGAGCTCTCTCCCCTCATCACTCCCACTGTGATGATGCCAAGCACAGGCGTCTGTTGTCTTTCTCTGCCCAGTGATGCTACGTTAATTGGCATCAGTTTAAAAAAGAGGCGGAGCCTTACTTCACATGTATCAGAGGAGGAATGTAGGTGATTGGGGGAATCTTCATGAGTGAGTGAACTTAGGGCAAAAATGTACTTATTAGCATTAATTTCTAGCTAATTATTCGGGTTGAAGTTTTTTTTTTTTAAATATCTCTATTACGTTAACTTTGTAGCACCAGTGCAAAAATAATGAAGCGCCAAACACGTCAGACACCAAGTTCAGCTCGGCTAACTGAGTACGTTAAACTGCACAAATCTGATTATCAGTCAAATTATCACTTTAACAGATCCAGCTATAGCCCCGCCCCCTAAGGAGCTTAAAAGCTAAAAGTATTTAAATCTACATTTTGAACATAATAATGTAATTCATACATTTGGTAAAATTTTACCAAAATTTTATTGTTTTGAACTTTTGAGGTGGTGAATTTTACTGTTGGAGAAAAAAAAATTAAATATACATTTCAGATTATAAATCAAATCCATAGATTTGATTCCAAACTCAGATATATGACTTTAGGTAAATCATCTGATAGACAGATCTGAATTTGTGAATCTGAATTTTTTATATCTAAAAATTGTAAGTTTTTTTTTTTTTTTTTTTTTTTTATTTTTTCAACGGCAAATTTTACCACGTCACAGGTCCAAAACACAAAAAAGCACTGGTAAAACCTTAATGAATGAATTATGCCATAATTTTAAGCTTATAAGTCAATTAAATTCAAATTCAAATTAAAATTTGAATTTAATATAAGTACACAAAATGCAAATTTAAATACTAATGTCAGCCTTTAAGCTCTGTAACCCCTCAGTGTAACGCTGACAGTTGAGTCACTGTTTAAAATCGTTATCATTTCTACGCTTCAGAGCGATTTTGTTATATGTAAATGTATCTCATACACTTTTGCCTTTGCCTATAAAACTCAGCGTGCGACGCAGTCAGCCGTAACGATACTAGCGCTTTATCTCCGTGGCTGTTTTATACGCTCGTTTATCGTATTGTAATTTTATACTTAAGATTTCAGGTCGATCAGATCCATCGATTGAGGCTCTCTAAACTGCAGTGAGCGGATGGTCCGTTCTGTTTGGTTACGTTAAGTTTTCGGTTAGGTTTTTCTCTTTTCGGTTCCTCTGGATGAGTGCCAGTTTTTTTATTGGTGTGATAAACAAATTTCTTAATTTCTCCAAAAAGAAAGAAGAGAAAAAGTCTCACCTCCATCTGTTGGGTTTTCTTTACTGTACTCTGTGCTTCAGCAGTACTCAGCATGCTGTATGCTTTACCGGTTTTGTGGCATCCTACTGGCTTATTCTGTTTCGTTTTTCACTTATTTTAAATATACAAAGTTATCTTAGATTTTACGTTTTAAAGGAATGAGGACAAAATGTAGAGCAGAGGATTTTAAAACAGCTTTTTTAATGCCATATTATACAAATGCGAGCAATTTCTGATGAGATTCTGCATTACACTGTCAGAAAAACCCTCTGATGCATCAATAATCTTTTGTACTCAAGTGCATCACTGGATTTCGACAAAGTTGTTTTAAAATACCGAAAAAAATAAAAGTTCTTATAGGGAAAATCTTCCCGTGTTTTTTTTTTTCAACGACTCAAATGTGAACACTGTACAAGTACAGAAGTATTATGGCAGCGCAGACATAATGGAGTGTATGATTTCTCTTTCTCTCTTTCCCACACATACATGCACACACACAAGCTAAGGCTGCAGTGTTTCCAGTGTACTGAAGTGTGTGGCTGTGTGATTATAATGATCTGTGCAACCCAGCAACAAACTCCTGATAATACGGCTCTGAAAGAGAAAAACAAAAATAAGACAAATAACTTTTTAATAACTTATGAACAATTAAAAATAAAAGAATCTACTAGACCACAGGATGAAATAATGTATTACATTATTCAGTCTCCACTGAAATAAATTAAGCATATACTGTATTTTTCGCACTATAAGATGCACAGAATTACAAGGAGCACTATCAATAAATGTCTATTTTGTAGTGTATATATATTTTTTTTATACATAAGGCGCACCAGATAATAAGTTGCATTTTATGCGACTCTAGTAAAGAACAAGGGTGTCACAATGTTTTTTTTCTAATTCAGCTGGATGGCGAGACCTTTAAAGCTAAGTTAAGTAAACAAAACTGTAATTCTTAAGAAAAAAACATTTTAGACGAGTCAGATAAGTCAAAAGAGTGCTGGAAGTTAATCTACACAGATTTCTCTCCTGAAAACTGTTAATATGGGTGAAATAAGACAGTAAGCTTAGATTTCCAGATTTCCACTAAAGCTGAGGTATTAGCATTAGCGGCTAATCGCTAGCGGAAATGCTAACGCTGCTCAAGCAGTGCTAGCTGGGGTTAGCAGCAGGCTACAGACCAATAATACTTACCTGTGAACAGCCAAAGAGCTAGCACTTAGCACAGTTAGCGGCTAATGCTAATACTGCTGGTGAACTAAACTGAAACGCCTGTATAACGCTGTAATTCAGCAGAGTGGCTTTACTACTCTTTACAGCCTGACTGGTAAAATTCATACATAAGGCACACTGACGATTTTTGGGGAAATTATTGAAAATGATGTGCGCTTTATAATGCGATAATAAAATAAGGTACTATGAATTATTCAGTATCCATTATGAACTACTCTGTATCTGTTATAAAATAGCTAAACATCTACTATGCATTATCACAATACACATATACTATGAATCATTCAATACTAAATACCCAATGTGAATTATGCTATAAAATATCTATATCAATTATGAATGATTCAGTATGTGCTATGGTTGCTGGGTTGGGTGTGGGGGTGTGGTCTACAGGGTCAGAGGTCATACCTGTGATCAGAAGCGTAATAAAGTGAGGGTTAAAGGTCATGTGGGTGCAGCAGTGTTGGGAAGTAACGGATTACATGTAACGGCGTTACGTAATCAGATTACAAATTATAAGTAACTGTAATCCGTTACAGTTACTGCTTCAATAAATGGTAATCAGATTACAGTTACTCTGCTAAAATTAAAGGATTACATTGCGGTACTTTCCTATTTTTTTGCTCTTCCAACACTGACAAAACGCAAATAACATTTTGCGGTGAATCGCTCTGATATGACAGGGAACTGTCTGCCCCTCGTCCCATCTCGCTGCACACACACACACACACACACACATACACACACACACACAGAGGAGGGGCAGACAGCGGCTCCCCACACACAACGAGACGAAATTAATTGACATTTTGGTCAACGAATAAAAACGAGACGAAAATTTTGGCAGGGACGAAATCCAATCAGAACTGATTTAGTTCTGTGAAAGGTAGGGACCAGTTAGGAAGAGATCCAATCACTGCTACTTTAGCGAAGGTGGAGAGGCGGGACAAGCGGGGTACTCATCCAATCAGTACCTGTTTTTCCTGCAGTAGCACCGCGCGCTCAGTTACAAACCCGGGAATTAAACTGTCGTTACGGAGCTCGACTGGAAGTTAACTCGACAGTGTTCAGCAGGGAGAGAGAGAGAGGGGCGATATATTTCTCCTTTGACGTCGCGAAAAACAAGATAACGTGTAAACCGTGTGGAGCGACTCCATCTCCGGTAAAAACACCACTAATCTTTCAGCTTCTGCAGACCAGAGTCCCACAGATCTCCATGCAGAGATCCGCGTTTTAATACTGATGTTATTTCATGAGCTGATGGGGTGTTTAACTCGGCAGTGCACTAAAACACAGAACTGATACAGAACTCACTCATTAAGATCAGATCATCTGTTTAGTCTCACAGTGGGAAAGATATAGCTAGTGTTAAAGCAGGAACAGGTCAGAAAGAAACTCAATAATATATCCAAAATAAAACAATAAAATACGTGAATCTATGAACCCAAAAGTCTGTGTAAATTCCTTACAGCACTTTCTCATAAGTTTCTCACTTTAACTCATGAAGTCTCTCAGTACATCCTGAGAGCATCTCTACAGGACAGTGTGTGAAGGTGTGTTTTTGATCTCATTTATAGACTGTAGCTCCAGTAGGTGTGCTGGGTTAGTGCTGGAGATAAAACTAGATCATTTAAAAGCTGTTTTTGCATCTACAGCTCTGTTTAAACTATAATTTAACTATTCAGTTGTTTTATGACCTGATTTCTAGAGCAAAATTTTAAATGTAAAATATATATAGTCACACACCTATAATAATAATAATAATAATAATAATAATATACATTAAATCATATATAAATATATTTCACATTCAAACATTAACAATATTACTCAATTGGTTATTAAACGTTTCATTTCGTATAAGTGTATAGTTAATAATTCAAGGGAACTGATGAAAAAAGCATTTACATTTACACCCTTTACATTTTAGTCGACTAAATTTACTGTAATTTTAGTAGACTATATTCTTATGACATTAAGTTGACTAAAACTAAGTCGACTAAATTACTGAATTGTGACTAAAACTAAATGCTATTTTCGTCACAAGACTATGACTAAGACTAAATCAAAATTTGTTGTCAAAATTAACACTGGTGGCAAACCTGCAAGTAGACAGCTTACAGTTGTTGTTACATTGTTTGGTTTTAAATTGTTTTATCACCAATTTATAGAAGTGTTTCATAAAATTGTTTGATGAAATGGTTTCATAAGTATTTTTATAGAGTGATTGAAAAGGCTGTTTTATTTGTTTATCTATTTGTTAACTGGAAAGAAAAATATAAGGATAATATGCAATATGTGGTTGCTACATTCATTCAGGCTTTAAAAAATGACAATATTGTAAGTAATCCAAAGTAATCAGATTACGTTACTCACTTGAAGTAATGTAACTGATTACGTTACAAATTACATTTTGAGTGATGTAATCAGTAATCTGTAAGGGATTACATTTTAAAAGTAA
Organism: Astyanax mexicanus; assembly: GCF_023375975.1. NCBI lineage: Eukaryota > Metazoa > Chordata > Actinopteri > Characiformes > Acestrorhamphidae > Astyanax > Astyanax mexicanus. The sequence continues at coordinate 9,070,524 of NC_064419.1, read as the reverse complement.
CCTTCCCAACACTGGGGTGCAGCAGGACTCACCTGAGTCGGGATGGATGACGGAGTGTCGAATGAGGAAATCCAGCACCACCATCGCACAGTTAGGCTTAAACTCCTCACTCGCCAGCAGCTCCTTCACCTACACACACACACACTTTCAGCACATTACTATCACACACAACTAAAAATTCAGATATTCCAATAAAATCCTGTTTATTCCCAGGCGCATTTTTGGCCTCATCTCCGGCCAGTGAAGCTGGCAGCCCTGTCTGACCTCAGCCTTATGAGGGTTTCAGTTTCCTTATAAGTAAAAAATAAAAAAATATATATATATTATAAATAATATATCTATGTATATGTATAACATGTTACAAATAGGGTCATTAATATAGTTTTACTAAACATACAGCTTATCTAAACTATAAATCATATTACTGCTTTACTGGCTGTTTAATTAGATAAGAACCTAATTAATTAATACATTTATGGCGTATATTTGTGTGTCGCCTTCTCTATTTCCGCATGCTCTGTGGGCGTGGAGGCAGTGATGTCATTAAAAAATCTTGAAAAGTCCTCCGGAGTAGGATGCTCTTGTGTATCCTCAGTTGGAAGCCTCCTACAGGAGGATTTTAAGCGGCTTCTTTCATCTCCTACAGTATTCGGACCAGCGGCAAGATGGCGTCACAAAATCAGTTTCCGGGTCACGGAGGAGAGGAGGAGAATCAGAAATTTAGAAATAGAATGAAAGTTGGCCCGCTGTTAAGCAGGTTTTTATAATGTGAGATTCAAAGTTTAAACACTAGGTGTCAGAAACAGGCCAAAGAGTCGAAAAGCGGAGAGAGTGCGCAGTTGTAGCACAGGAAAACGGGCCAAAGAGTCTAAAAGCGGAGAGAGTGCGCAGTTGTAGCACAGGAAAACGGGCCAAAGAGTCTAAAAGCGGAGAGAGTGCGCAGTTGTAGCACAGGAAAACAGGTCAAAGAGTCTAAAAGCGGAGAGAGTTCCGTTGTAGCGCAGAAAAACGGGCCAAAGAGTCTAAAAGTGGAGAGAGTGTGCAGTTGTAGCTCAGGAAAACGGGCCAAAGAGTCTAAAAGCGGAGAGAGTGTTCAGTTGTAGCACAGGAAAACGAGCCAAAGAGTCTAAAAGTTGCCCGTAATTAAGGAGTTTCATTTTACGAGACATTATGAAATGAAACATCAATTTGAAAAATCTTAGTTTACACAACACTGTCAAAGATAAAGATAGTAAGTCAAGTAAAATGGTGTGTAAATGAAATAATCAGGAAAATGTATTATTTAAAGTGGTATATTTCATTATTTATTTTATTACAGAGTCTGTGGCCTGTGACTTCATATATATTTCTCCTTCTGGCCCCCGACAAAAAAAGTTTGGACACCCCTGCTGTAGATGTTTTATAAGGTCTCTATAATGTGTTAAATTCCATTGCATCCTCTCTATAGGATATCAGTAGGCCACGTACCGTCTCTATAGGGTAGTAGTAGAAATCCTGCACCTCTCCATCCCCAATCTTGGGCTTGAAGTCAGTGGGCAGCTCTAGGTCAAAGACAAACTGGCACTCAGGAAAAACTCCATCCTCATCTTCATACGTGTAGCTGCAGACAATCATGTACATTACAGATCTAACTCTATAAGGAGATATTATAGTTCATTTCTAATCATCCATGGTTTCCTAAAAAGCAACATATTCCATTGCACGATGAAATATGGTGATTTGAACATAAATTTAATTAAAATCATATTTTTTCTGAAACCCTAATATATTTGTACATTTCTGTTCAGAATTAATCATAACACACGTCGGTAGCAGTGATGGAATAAAAGGCATTAGAGTGCAGTACCTGATGGTCCCTACAGGTGTCGCTCTCTCTGCCAGTGACGAAGGGATACATGCCTCCTCCTCACACTCCTTCACCAGAGTGTGTTTAACACTACAGCCTGCCGCAAGACCACCCGCCGCCTACACACACACACACACACACAGTCACTTTTTTCACCACTGAATTAAATAGACATTAAATAGCCTGTATGTATTTTTGCATATGACTTCCTGAATGCTCATAGATCTGTCTGCAGTTACCAGGTTGTCCAGTTTTCCGGGATACGTCTGTTTGGTTTTGGATCTCCTCGCCACCCACATGCTCAGATTTCCGCTTCCATCCCGACTAAAACCATTCACATGGACACCGTAACGCTTCACTCCAAACAGACCTAAAAAAAGAAGGTAAAAATATTATATCACAGAATTTAAAAGCATTTTCACAATATACTACATGTAGCATTATTTTTGACATGTAGATAAAATGCACCAGCAATTCAAACTTAGCACTAAATTGTAATTTGTCAGTGTTCTTTAACCCTTTCAGACCCTGTGTCCATTGCAATGATAACATGTTTTCTTCTTTCTTGTGTATTCTTGCATTTAACACAGATTGAGGCCTTTTATTAAACAGAATTGACATTTATCAGCCAAAAAGCAGCTTAGCAAAAAAAAAAGTAACAGTGTTAAACAAATGATTACACTAAAATTAACATAAAAATACAAATAATTTATGTTTTTGCATTACAGACAGAAAACAGCATTTTTATATTTTTGACAGGCATAAAAAGAAATGACAGTATCGACTTATCATACAATATATGACCTCAATAATAATAATGCTCATTTAATTTTTTAAGGACATTATTATCAATTCCGAATCCAGTGCTTTTAAATGGGACATTTGGATGGAATCCCACGTCGTGTGAGCGTGTGTAACCTATAAGCAGAGGTGGAAAGTAATGAATTACATTTACTTAAGTTACTGTAATTGAGTAGATTTTATGAGTAATTAGTCATTTTTAAAGTAGTTTTTAAAATAGGTAATTTTACTTTTACTCAAGTACATTTGACACAAGTAATCTACTTTGCTACATTGAAAAACTACCAAATACTGAGTAAAAATAAAATGCTGGGGAAAAACAATTGTCGGAAATTAAAAAATATATTAATTGGCGCGGATGTGCCGGCGCACGGATGCTCGAGCGTGGAATAACGAGGCAATGACGTCCTCATGCAATACAAAATGTGCCCCGCCGGACAGAGCTGTCAGCTTTCAAAACTTCCACATCAAACCTGCGAAAGCATGTGGTGGTGAGTATTTTTATCATTAAACAATTTGCTTGAAGGTTAAAAAAAACATTTAAATAGCAGTTAAAGCACAGCAATTGCAAGTTAAAATATAACAATGAGCTGTAAAACTGTAAAAATACAAAAGTTATGGTCATATAGGTGACCATAAACTGTATTTTTTAAAAGTAAAGAAAAAATGTAATCATAGAAACCTATGCCACATGTTCTTGAAAATGTATGTTTTATGCGGTGGTCTGAACAAATACTGCCTGAAAGGTCCAAATTATTATGTGGAATAATAGTTCATTAAAAACAATTTAATTTATGATTTGTTGTACTTTTTTATATCAAATAATTAAAAGTAACTATGTAACTTTTACTCAAAGTAAATTTTAAATTGAGTACTTTTTTTACTTTTACTCGAGTAGATTTTTAGATGGGTACTTTTACTTTTACTTGAGTAGAATTTTAGCAAAGTCAAGGTACTTTTACTTAATTACATTTTTTCTGTACTTATTCCACCTCTGCATATAAGTAACTTACTTGTAGCTGCTCTTTCCATGTGCATCAGGGGAGGGTCACAGTACCTCGGCATCACTGCATATTTCTGCAGGAAATAAATAATAACATCTCTTATTATCTGTTATAATAATAAATAGCTGTAGGGATTTCTGAGAGACTGATGAGTTTGTGGTCGGGGTTACAATGATGAGTTCATTGGTGACTGTCCTAATCGAACATTCACACTGCAGCCCCCAACTTTGAGCTGTAGAGCAGTGCAACTGTGTTCTCTGAAATGATGGACCTCCGTCCAATACTTTTGAATAGGAAGAGTTGTGGATTTGGGGGGTGACTAATAGGATGGCTCAGGTGTGCTCACCTCATTTCTCCAGCCACTCAGACAGGTGAAGGTAGCTCCACCCCTCAGATCCTGCAGCACCGCCTCCACAGCCTCCGACCTCCGCTCTAAAGAGTCCAGCCCGGGGCAGAGAGACACAGTGCCCGTGTGTGGAGGGCAGAACACCTCCGGGAACCTGCCCAGGACAGACGCCACGCTCTCCGGGACCCATCCCACCTGCTGCCCCCCAACCTCGAACCGCAGACACCGCTCTATACTGGATCCTGAAAGAAACTGACCAATAGCGACGGTCAAAACACACATATTCATACGGGAAGTATTTTCTAGATATCTCCACTGTAATTCTGAATAGTATAATAGCAATAGAATAATTATAATAATTTACTTTAATCAATCACACAGTGATTTCACACAATGATAATCATTGTTGACTTTGGACTTGATAATAAAACACAGTGGATCAACACCAGCAGATATGGACATGTCTCTCTAAACCATCATTGATTGTAGAAACTTCACACTAGACCTCAAGCAGTTTGGACTGTGTGTCTCTCCACTCTTCCTCCAGACTCTGATCCCTTGATTTACAAATTAAATGTAAAATTTACTGATGATCAGTGATGGTTTGGAGAGACATGTCATCTGCTGGTGTTTAATTATCAAGTTCAAAGTCAGTGTAGTGTAGGGTTGCCACCTTTCAGAATTTAAAATAAGGGACACCACCTGTGGGACGGGGCAGCAGTGGTAGTTTTATTTTGTGCTGGCGTTTTTATTGAAGGGGTAATCAAAAAAGCAATTCATCAACTTATTAGCAGTGAACACTTTCAATTATAATGTGGTGTTAAGTTGGTGGGGGGTTTAGATCAGTGCCGGTGTGCGTGTGGGGGTGGGTGGAGTCTGTAGGTGTTTGCTGCAGCAGCACACAGAGGAGCGGAGCAGAGGGAAGGTGGATTTAGTGTTGATGTGTGGATGACAGACGTGTGGATTGGGTATTTATGGAAATACGGACCAAATCGCGTCTCGTATTGTTTCAATACGGGACACAACATTTAGTTGCCAAATAAGGGACAATTCCGTTTTTTAAGGGACGGGTGGCAACCCTAGTGTAGTGTTTTCACAGCAAATCTTACAGCACTTCATGCTTCCCTCTGCTGACAACTTTTATGGAGATGCGGAATTTCATTTTCTAGCAGGATTTGGCACACTGCACACACTGCCAATATATAATATTCAAATTTTCTGAGATACTGATTTTTAAGCTTTATTGGCTGTAAGCCATAATCTTCAACAATAAAAAAATGCTCAAATTGGGGCTCAAATTTTGGACTGAATTACTGAAATAAAGTAACTTTATAATGATAAAACATATGTTTTGAGATGCACCTGAAATGCTGCACACACACACACACACACACACACACACACACTCTTTTACTGAACCTGGATCAGGTGTTTAAGCTCAGACTGACCCGGTAGGTGAAAGCTGTTCATCCGGCGCAGGAGCTGCAGAACTCTTTCAGACCAGCTGTTCATCCTGACTGCAGGTTCTTAGATTCAGGGTTCAGAACCGGAATAAATGACGTTTATTTCCTCCTTCCACACACTCCAGTAGCTCAGCTCAGGAGGACGCCATGTTCACAGCTCGAGCTCCTGATTGGTGTAAAATCTGCGGCATGATCTGGAACTACAGCTGCAGTTCACCTGCTTCACCACCGCGCCTCCAGCAGGTGGCGCCAAAGTGCAGTTCATATTTAAACCACAACGATTCATTTTAAAATTACATTTTATTACATATTTATTACTATTGCACGTTCAAAACGATTTAGTGTAACAAAGTTACATACATATAACACCAGTCAAAAGTTTGGACACACCTCTCATTCAATGCGTTTCTTTATTTTATGATTTTAATGACATTGTAAATATTAAAAAAATATTAAAGACTTCATAAAAGTTATACACAAGGGCGTAGGAGCGGGCTTGATATTGGGGGGGACACATTTGCCAATATGAACCCAAGCCCACCCAATAGTTTCCTAGAACAACATTTGTGGAAATTACTTTTAATTAAAAGTAAATTATTATTATAAGGTGATTTTACAACCTAAACATGTTACTCCACATCACAGCTACTGTTGTTAGAAAAATTATGCAAGCAATGTCTGAGTTATCACCTAATATTTAAAATAATATAACAGATTATTATTATTATTATTGTTATTGCATGTCAATTCTGTTGTATATTTACATTTTCTCCTGCACTTTTATTTTTTTCTACTGAGAGCTCTTCTTAAGATGGTGTCCTTTTATGTAAAAGAATGTAACTTTACGTTTCATAGAGACTTTTATAAACATCAGGATATGTGGTCTTACTGTGAAATACAAATGAACAGAAGTCACGTTACAGCAGTGTTTCTCAACCCAGTTCTTATATACAACCCCTGGCAAAAAGTATGGAATCACCAGTCTTGGATGAGCACTCCTTCAGACATTTCATTCTGTAAAACAAACTCTGATCAAAAACATGATACAATAATAAGGTCATTCCAAAGTGCAACTTGTTGGCTTTCAGGAACACTCAAAGAAATGAAGAAAAAACATTGTGGAAGTCAGTGAATCTTACTTTTATTGACCAACCACAGGGAAAAAATATGGAATCACTCAATTCTGAGGAAAAAAGTATGGAATCACTCAAATTGAAGGTAGAATATAGGGACACACCCAGTCAATTTCCTTTCCCTAAATGGACACCTGCCTCAGATTAGATCTGCTCGTTAGTCTGCAGTTAAAAACACCTGCAGTCATGACACCTTGGAGGGCTGCCGGACGAATTAGAGTGGCAAGAACCATGGCTCCAACAAGAGAAATGTCTCTTGAAACAAAAGAGAGGATTGTGAAACTTCTTGAAGAAGGTAACTCTTCACGCATGGTTGCTAAAGATGTGGGCTGTTCACAGTCAGCTGTATCCAAGATATGGACCAAATACAAACAGCATGGAATGGTTGTTAAAGCCAAGCGTACTGGTAGACCGAGAAAGACATCAAAGCGTCAAGACAAGCAACTTAAGGCCATTTGTCTTGAAAACCGAAAAAGTACAACTGAACAGATGAAGCATAAATGGGAAGAAGCTGGAGCCAATGTATGTGACCGAACCGTAAGAAATCGCCTAAAGGAAATGGGATTTCAATACAGGAAAGCTAAAAGAAAACCATCATTGACACCTAAACATAAAAGAACAAGACTGCAGTGGGCTAAGGAGAGGCAATCATGGACGGTGGATGACTGGATGAAAGTTATCTTCAGTGATGAGTCAAGAATCTGCATTGGACAAGGTGATGATGCTGGAACTTTTGTTTGGTGCCGTTCCAGTGAGATTTATGAAGAGGCCTGCCTGAAGAAAACAACCAAATTTCCACAGTCCTTGATGATATGGGGCTGCATGTCAGGCAAAGGCACTGGGGAGATAACTGTGGTTAATTCTTCTATCAATGCACAAGTTTACATTGACATTTTGGACAGTTTTCTCATCCCTTCAATTGAACAGATGTTTGGAGATAATTAAATAATTTTCCAAGATGACAATGCATCGTGCCATAGGGCAAAAACAGTGAAGGCATTCCTTGGAGAAAGACACATTCAGTCGATGTCATGGCCTGCAAATAGTCCAGATCTCAACCCAATTGAAAACCTGTGGTGGAAATTGAAAAAAATGGTCCACAAGAAGGCTCCGACCTGCAAAGCTGATCTGGCAACTGCTATCAAAGAGAGTTGGCACCAAATTGATGCAGAATACTGTTTGTCACTCAAGTCCATGCCTCAGAGACTGAAAGCCGTTAAAAAGCCAAAGGTGGTGCAACTAAATACTAGTGATGTATTTTGAATCATCTTTTGTTTATCTGTTTTTCATGATTCCATACTTTTTTCCTCAGAATTGAGTGATTCCATATTTTTTTCCCTGTGGTTGGTCAATAAAAGTAAGATTCACTGACTTCCACAATGTTTTTTCTTCATTTCTTTGAGTGTTCCTGAAAGCCAACAAGTTGCACTTTGGAATGACCTTATTATTGTATCATGTTTTTGATCAGAGTTTGTTTTACAGAATGAAATGTCTGAAGGAGTGCTCATCCAAGACTGGTGATTCCATACTTTTTGCCAGGGGTTGTATTCTACTGCATATTAAAACTGTTCTGCATATTCTAGAGCTTCCTCTGGTGGATATACATGATTAATTTAGGCTCCATAGGGGGCTAAAGGATTTTAACAGGTAAACTCAGTAAATGACTGTTTATTAGCTGATCAGGTGGAAAACACTAGTTTAGGGCAGTGATCGGGGTTAAGTAACTGCTTTAAACTACCAACTTAAAGTACTGTACGAAATTCTGGCGATCATCTACATCCAGCTTCTAGATAACTAGTTAGTTAAATCAATTTTCGTTCATTATAGCTCACAGTAAGTCCTGTAATCCTAAATGAATAAACAGTTTGAAAATTAAAGTGATTAGCTGATCAGGTACAGGGAAACATTACATATATATTTTTTTCCTTTAACCCTGACTCCCAATCTAGCTAATTTCAAAGATAAGCTTACACACTAACACAGCTGCAGTTTATTAATCACAGTGGGTTTAAACTGTTAATTTTGATTTAATATTATAAATCTCTTTTTAGAAGACATTCTGAACATATCAAACTAAAATAGTGTTTTTAAATAATATGCAGCTCTGGAAAAAAAAAATAAGAGCCCATTTAAAAATGATGAGTTTCTTTGATTTTATCAATTTGAAAGATGGATGATCACAAGCCATCAAACCAAGCTAAACTGCTTGAATTTTTGCACCAGGAGTAAAAGCATAAAGTTATCCAAAAGCAGTGTGTAAGACTGGTGGAGGAGAACATGATACCAAGATGCATGAATACTGTGATTAAAAAACAGGGTTATTCCACCAAATATTGATCTCTGAACTTTTAAAACTTTATGAATATAAACTTATTATTTGAAGTCTGAAAGCTCTGCATCTTTTTTGTTATTTCAGCCATTTCTCATTCTCAAATAAATGCTCTAAATGCCAATATTTTTATTTGGAATTTGGGAAAAATGTTGTCCGTAAGTTTTTAGAATAAAAAACTATGTTCATTTTACTCAAACATAAACCTATAAATAGCAAAATCAGAGAAACTGATTCAGAAACTAAAGTGATCTCTTAATTTTAGTTTGATCTATTTTACTGTTTCCATTGATTTTACTATTCAATTTTTCATTTTGCTTTGTAACAGAATTGTATGGTAAATATCGCAGAGCACACATTACTGGATAACATCCAAACACTTCCGGCCCTGGGGAAAGTTTCTGTCACAAAAACAAGGAGTCAGGAACACCTCACTGAACTCTGCTCAGTCCACTGAGATCAGTAAAACAGGCTCTAATTTGGGCCTAATTCGGTTCTGTCTTTTTTACCTGAAGCCATTAGACAGGAAGCTGTAGGAGAGGCGAGTGTTCACGCAGTTTAAATAATAATTCTTTATTTTGGAGCTGCTCTTTTGGGATGAATAGCAGGAGGTGTGTGTTTAGGCCGTGAGGGCGTGTTCAGACTAATCTTGTTCACTGTGGGAAATAAAAACAGCAGCAGTGTGTTTGTTAGCCAGTCTGGGAGACGGGTCAGTGCAGGAGGATGTTTACAGAGACAGATTACACCATCACATTATACCAAATTAACTCAACATATCCTACAATAACCATTGTTTATTCAGCCACTCATACAGATTAAAACAGAACTCTTTCCTCCTGCAGGGACAACATATAAATGTAAAAATACGTTTTTTATAGAAAAAACTAACAACTTTAGTTTTGTTTTCACTCCATATGCAAAGCTGGCATTAAAGCTAAAGCTGCTACTAATAAAACATGTTTAGCTTTGTTTAAAGCTGATATCTGTAAGTTTTGGGATTTAGGGTCTCTGGTGAGAAAGGGTAATTGCACTGAGCATGCAGAAGAATCATTTTAAACTGGGTGGGTGTGATGCGGTCTCCTTTCAGTGCAAATGAATCCAATTCCAGGTTATGTTCAGTCAGAGAGAGAGAGAGCGCGCTCAGTCAGGAATTTCACTCTTTCGTTTCTTTGTTTTACTATGAGTGAATGAGCTATTGAGCTCTGAGTTTTCTCTTCTGAAGTCTCCATTGCTCCACCAGCTGCTCGCGCTCAGTAAAACTGAGCCAGATCCTCTTTTAGAGGCTGTACGTGTAAGATCATAAAGATGCAAGAAGTGGCCAAAAGAAATCATGCGTAGAGCAGCCCAGTTTTTAGAATTAATATATAAGGCTTTGAAGGGAAGGTTTTTAAAGCACACTGGTATCATTAAACACAATATTTTATCCCTTCTCCACTCAGAAATGCTCCTGTTTTTAGTTTAGAAACAAAATAATACATTTTACACTTTTTTATTTACAACATCATTTCATATGTGCCATATTTTCTGATTTCTGTAAGAACATGCCCATTCCGGTGGGCGCAGTGCCTGGGTGTATTAGGTGTGTGTAGAAGTGTCCGATCTGCCTGTGGAGTGTGTGGGTGAGACGTGCGGTCAGACTGAGGGCTGAACCAGCAGGAATTCCTCAGAAGGCCAAACACAAAGCAGCCTTTCATCCAGCAGAACGTCCACACTGTCCCACTATCACACACACACACACACGCACACACAGGACCGTTACACAGTGTCTACACTGTCCCACAATCACACACATACAGGACCGTTACACACCGTCCACACTGTCTCACTATCACACACACACACACACACACAGGACCGTTACACAGTGTCTACACTGTCCCACAATCACACACATACAGGACCGTTACACACCGTCCACACTGTCTCACTATCACACACACACACACACACACAGGACCGTTACACAGTGTCTACACTGTCCCACAATCACACACATACAGGACCGTTACACACCGTCCACACTGTCTCACTATCACACACACACACACACACACAGGACCGTTACACAGTGTCTACACTGTCCCACAATCACACACACACACACACACACACACACACAGGACCGTTACACAGTGTCTACACTGTCCCACAATCACACACATACAGGACCGTTACACACCGTCCACACTGTCTCACTATCACACACACACACACACACACAGGACCGTTACACAGTGTCTACACTGTCCCACAATCACACACATACAGGACCGTTACACACCGTCCACACTGTCTCACTATCACACACACACACACACATACACACACACAGGACCGTTACACAGTGTCTACACTGTCCCACAATCACACACATACAGGACCGTTACACACCGTCCACACTGTCTCACTATCACACACACACACACACACAGGACCGTTACACAGTGTCTACACTGTCCCACACACACACACACACACACACACACACACACAGGACTGTTACACACTGTCCACACTGTCCCTCTATCACACACACACACACACATACACACACACACAGGATTGTTACACACTGTCCACACTGTCCCACTATCACACACACACACACATACACACACACAGGACTGTTACACAGCGTCCACACTGTCCCACTATCACACACACACACACACACAGGACCGTTACACAGCGTCCACACTGTCCCACTATCACACACACACATACACACACACACAGGACCGTTACACAGCGTCCACACTGTCCCACTATCACACACACACATACACACAGGACTGTTACACAGCATCCACACTGTCCCACTATCACACACACACAAACACACACACACACACACACAGGACTGTTACACAGCATCCACACTGTCCCACTATCACACACACACACACACACACACACACAGGACCGTTACACAGTGTCTACACTGTCCCACAATCACACACTTACAGGACCGTTACACAGTGTCCACACTATCCCACAATCACACACACACACAGAGGAACGTTACACAGCATCCACACTGTCCCACTATCACACACACACACACACACACACACACACAGGACCTTTTACACATGCTGTTCAATGTGGGTTTAAAATAAACAAAAGCATGTGGTTCTCCCATTGGTAAAAAAGAGCGATTGGGTGATAGATTTAAATAGTTTTGGATATTATGGGATGTTTTCACGCTCCACTCCTCCTCTTTCAGTCCCACACTACAGACTCTAACTAAACTCTTCTTTTACCTTCTGAGAACTCTTCTCAGCGCTGCCAGCTGCACAGCAGTGTAGAGTCTTGAGGACACCAGATGGCGCTCTGAACAACATGGATAAAACAATGGCTTGTAATTGGATTTGGTTTAAAACAGCCGATATTTTATCCAGTAAAATATGACTGAATCAGAACATGCTTCATATATTACTGACCTGTCGCTATAAAGGTGTGTCTGAATGGAGTTGATAAAAATCTGTTGTGTTGTGTGCGAGGTAAACATCCCATCACAGATAAGCCCCTCCCGCAGTAATGGGAGTGTGTTTGGGAGCAGGTTATGGAGTTGGGGGGGCTTTTGGTTGCAATGAAAGAGCAGCTTTGTTGAAAGTGTTTTCTTTTCTCTCTCTCTCTTTCTCCCACCTCCACCCCCCTCTCGCACCTTTCCGGAGGTTCACCCCTCACTGTCAGTATAAGAGCACTCTCAGACCCTCAGCAGGAACACTCGAGCGGTTATCACACACTCGCCATGTCTCGGCCTATAGCATACCTGTGTGTGTGGGTGTGTGTGTGCGCGGTCATTTCTGACGCAGACGGCCGCAGAGGGACGAGGAAAGGTGAGAAACATAAGAATCGATTTGATCCAGCAGCAGGATACAATACACCTGCCCATCCAGGTGAGTGCAAAGAAATAAATTCATAACTGTAAAAAAAAATATTTGTAATTATTTTGACTATGATGTTTATTTCATGCATGTCATGCATATGTCCTCTAGGGGTGTGTCATATTGCATTGTACATTTACCCCTAATTATCACATCAGGGTACTACTTTTTGGCTGTTTTTAGCAAAATAAAAAATCAGTTCTCATTTCCTTATTTAAATATCTACTAGAGAAATTATACTTGTCCAGTATCATTACCTTTACCTAACACTTATTTTAATCCTGGATATATAGATATATTTGGGGTGCATTATTATTAGTATCATGACATTCTGGATAATTGACTTCTGTTATAAATCTGATAAAATTCTTGATTTTTAAAAAATATTTCAGTTAGGGGCGTGCCATATCATATCAGTAATATTCAGTATTCAGTAATAACATTTTTTTTTTTCATTTTGTTGCAGTAGTGTATTCTTGAAATTATTTTTTCTAATTGTGTTTCGTAAAGGTGTTTTGTCATAGTGCCAAGAGTATCGTTGTCGCGCAAATACCGTGACATATCGTGATATTATATTAGGGCCACATCGCCCATCCGTAATTTTGTGAAAACTGGTGTGATTTTCTAAAACACATGATATGATTTTGCAAAAACAGGGTGGACAACATATGGAGACAAGTTATTAATTGCTGAACATGCAGTCCTCAGTCCTCTTTTAATTAATGATGTCAACAGTGGGGCATGGATATCTTAAGATGACCACGTGGACAGGGTATTTTTTTGGATGCGTTTAAACAGCCTAATTTAAAAAAAAAAAAAAGCTAAATAAATTATTAAAACATCTTTAAAAAAATGTAAGAATATAATATTTTTAACACACATTACTTAACCTCTTAAACTAATTATTTAATTAAACCATGCAGCACTGCAGGTATGTCAAAAACACCAACCATCCTTCACATAAAAAAAAAAAACTGTCTATATTGGAGTGGGATAATTTACTTGCACAAGACAGAAATTCCACTAACTCTCTTTATTCTCTTTCACAGTGGAATTTGGTTTGATAGGTTTGTATTTAGGTTGGATTAGTAATTTTCATACTAAACATTCAATTAATAAGCTAGCACAGTGTTTACAGTATTTAGCCAATGCTAGCATCTCCATTAGCCTTAGCAGCTAAGCTATAAACATTCAACAACAAACAAATGTGCTATATTCTTAGCTATCATTGCTGCAATATGTATAGAACACTTTTACTTACAGTCCCAAATATTCCTTAACAAACCTAAGAACTAACTAACTGGCTCCGCACCTGCCTCTCTATCTTGTGTTTATGTGCATACCATACAATCTAAGTCAGCACTATACTGTTAAAAAGACCTTAAAAAATTAATTTGGTTAAAAGTTAAAGTTAAAAACATATCTTTTATTACCCATATTAATGCCTTTAAATAGAAAAAATGTAACCACTTATTTTTTTGATGAATGAAACATAGTTTTAAGAAACTAGATGTTTTTTAAAGTCTTTTTAAAGATATTGTGCTGGGGGGGCTGTTTATAGAGTAAGTGAACACACATTGACCACACATTTAATTCAATCATACAATAAAGGTTACATTGGCAGATTAAAAAATGTTTACCACAGCAGTTTAGAAGATTTTACTCTGCTATCATGATCACTAGCTACCATTCCGTCACCACAGAACACAGAACTCGGGTCTGTTTGGCTGAAACCCCACTTGTACATTTTTAGACAGGAATGACAGCGACAATGAATAACTGACCCGAGTACTGACCATAAAATATTATATCTGAGATTCTGAAGTCAAGCGACGTCTGTTAGAGGGGCAAAAAGCTAAATAGTGTTTTCTGTGTTGAGTTTGTACTTAAGCCACTCGCTAACATATCCTTTGCTTAGCTAGCTTAGCTGAGCCACATGAGTATCAGACAGCTGCAAACTATGTAGGGGAATTAGTAGAAAATTAAAAAGCAAACACTATCGAGGACAAATGAAAATCCAATCCACAAGATACATTGCTTTTCCTAGCAATGCTTTTTACTAACATGCAGAATACATGCCACTGGTTTCTCAGCCCCGCCCCAATTTCAATAGTGGGTTCTGATTGGACATTGATTTCATTTTATTTTCGCACAATTTCTGCGCTGGTCAAAGACACAATAAAGAGATCAAGTACAATGAAATGTAATAGTGGTTTTGCATTTTGTTTTGGCATGTATTCTGCATGTTAGTGAGGAAAATCAATGCATTGTGTGGATTGCATTTACATTTTACACATTTGCTTTTCAGCTGGGCACTTATTCCTCTCCATAGTACACACAGATGCGGGTGTGTGTATCTGAACGAGCAAAGTCTTTTACTCTCAAAATCAACTCCCATAACCCACCCCTGTTACAGTCAGTGTAATATAATGAGCTGTTACATAATGAAGCTAAACTCTAATAAAAAATAGTGTGTTTAATTTTAGAACGTATAATGATGTATTTACTGCCATTTTTCTATAGGTAACAGGTCTGGGCCAATAGAGACACTAGCATTACTGCTACAGTGATTTGATTGGTTGGTGAGCGGATGCTGGGGTTACAACCAAAGCACTTTTAAAAGGTTTATAACTGGAGCTTAAAATATTTAGAATCTGATTTTGTTCTGTTGCACAAATGCTCTGGAGTTACTCTGGAGTTCCCTCTAGTGTGTGACAAACCCAGAACACATTCTCAAGTGTGTATTCTCCACTCTGTACACTTATGTTGAATGAGTAAAATGTATAAATAAAAAGTTGTATAAATAAAATGGATAAATTTAATAAAATGTACTAAAATGATAATGCTTACTTACTATAATGTACTAAAATGGAAAATTATGAATGAATGTACAGATACACTATATACACTACAACTACAACTGTGTACACTGTATAAGTGTGTGTGTGTGTGTGTGTGTGTGTGTGCAGTGACCAGTACTCAGTGCTTGGTGAATGGGATCCTTCTGTTTGAGGGAGCTGCCTGGTCTCCAGATGCCTGCAATGTGTGCCAGTGTAAAGGTGGAGCCGTTAGCTGCCATGCAGTACCCTGCCTAGTTACAGGTACACACACACACACACATTCACACATTCACACTGTGTCCAAATATGATGGAACATTGTTCTCTGGAATGATGGAGCTCTGTCCAATACTTTTGGATAGGATATAGATCCCACTATCAGCTCTGAGTCCTTTTAAAAAAGCCTTACATGGGGACATTACCACACATCATTAAAAAGGCTGAGTTTCAGGATTATGATGCTCTAAGCTATTGTACAACTACTGAATTAGAGTAAAAATAATATTTTTTATCAAACAGTCAAAAGTCCTTTATACTTAATGAAACTGCATCTAGTTCATATTCCGCTTGAGTATACAGCCTTAAGATTTGAGTGTGTAATTTCAGGTGGAAAATGGAAAAATGGCTGGCATATTAACAGTTAGGTCCTGTAAGTTGTGAGGTGGGCGGCTCCTCCATGAGCATCAGTGTCTACGATTATTAAGCTTGTCATTTTGCATTTTTTAAAACATTACCTTAAGGGCCTGACTGTGGGTTGTGGTGCAAAGCTGTGGAAACTGCTGGCTCTCAGTGTGTTGGCCAGATGCCACCCACTCCAGCGGCCAGAGTTGGGGGAATGAGGGGCTCTAATGCTGTGTTTGGCTCTCTGTGTTCAGCTCCACCTGCTAGCAGGCCTGCGGTCAAACAGCAGAAAACACCCAGCGGAGAGAAGCTGGAGAAAAAGGGCAGAGGAAAGAACATACGGCAGCCGAATGGGACGGGGAAAACTGTACCGGAGGTCCATCCCAAAGTGACCATAAGTCAAGCTAAGACTGTGAAGGTGCAGTAGTGGTCAAAATACTAATTTAATGTATACTACGTATGTGTACAAACATATAGGAATTCACCTATTTATCACTGAATTTAGTTTTTTTTCAGTGTTTTCACTTGATTCACGTGATTCAGTTTCATTGCCATATTGTATATAAAATCCAGCCCCTAGCCATGCAGTCTGCATATACAGACATCAGTGAAAAAAAAGGTAGCCACTGCAACAAAAGTCTTTCAGGTGTTTCAGTTGTATAATAATGAGATTTCAAATAGATGAACTGAATCAAGAACTGTTATTCAACAATAGCTAATAGAACAAAATGAGCAAGGGATTACTTTGGCAATCCTTTTTAAGCAACACAATACAGAGTTACATTCACAAATACTGCTTAAAACTTAAAACTGTGCAAGACATAAGCCTAAAGTTAACCATGTCCAGTTATCAACAAGTCCAAAAGCCAAGGGCTGTAATGGTATGGGGGTGTATAATGCAGAAAAGTACACTAAAAGGTCTAAAAGTTACATTTGCTGCCTTTAGGAAAACATCTTTTCCAGGGGCATTAAAGCTTTTTTCAAAAAGACAGTGCAAAACCACATGCTGCACACATTACAAAGGCATGGCTATGGAGGAAGAGGACAAAGGTACTGGACTGGCCCGCCTGCAGTCCTGATCTGTCCCTAGTAGAAAACACGAGAAGAATTTTGCATTGAAAATGTTATATTGACTATGTAGATTTGTGTTGGCAAAATGTACAAATTGTAGTTGAACTCTAGTTGAGGCCAAGCCAACAACTCTGCACATGCTCAGTTTTATGCAGGGGTTTTAATGTGATGTTGGTCACGCTATTTGCATATTGGTCATGTCCTCCCATCCCTCGCTCGCCATCAGTGTGTAGTCATTCCCCACAGGCTGCTGCCCTCTCTTGGGATTTATGTATATGGTATGTAATAACTGCCTGGTCTCAGTGTTGTGAGCTGTAAGAGCAAGTTACATTGTTTAGTATTTGAGCTAGCCTCAAAACTCAAGAATCTAGTGCAATAAGTCACCTTAAATTGTTTTTGTTTTTTTTATTAAATACTATATATTTTTTTATTTTTTACAGTGTAGAGATACAATTTTTACAATTTACAATGCAATTAAATATAATTATTTTTATAATATATTGTACTTGATTGTATAAACAAAGTCAACTTGATTTTTTTGTGCAGTTTATGTAAAAATATAGGTTGATGGTGACAGTTATTAAGTTCAGGCTATTTAAAAATGGTTTCTACTATAGCTAAAAAACTAATTTACCATACTTTAAAATGCTTTTTTGGATCAATGTAATTATACAAGAGGTTGACACAACTCAGAAAGTCTATTGCAAACCGTTGCGTTGATTTTTTTTGTTGACCCAAGGCTTTCTTTTTTAAAGTGTAGATATCATTGCACGATGAATAGATGTCTATTAACAAATAAAGCAGACAAAAAATGAAACATAATATCATCCGGGTGAAATTGTTGCATACTCATCTAACATTTCTACAGTTCTTCAGCTTCATAGAGATCACTTGTGTTAAAGTATCATTAATTTATTGTCAGTATTGTCTCTTCACTTGCTCCAACATCTGATCTAAGCTCCATGTTTCACATCCTCTCAATCCACAGCTTTCACCTGCTCTCCCCAAGAAGGTGCCAACCCCAAAGGTGGAAGTAGGTAAACCTCAGTGGTGGGACAGGAAGCCACCTGTGGTTCAGAGTCCTGATCTGGTGCCAGGGCTGGGAGTGGTGGAGAGGAGGAGATTTGACCACGATGACCATGATGATGACGACCATGTGGAGGACGACAGCGATAGTGATGATGACGATGATGACGATGTTGGTGTCTTCCTCAACACCAGTCCAAACAGCCACACAGACAGACTGGCCTCTGCTCACAGGGTGCCATCAACAGACACCATGGCATCAGCTGGCCGAGCAGCACCAGCCCACAGAATGCCATCAACTAGTATACTGGCACCAGCTGGCAGAGAGGCACCAGTCCATAGAGTGCCATCTAATAGCAAACCAGCAGTGGTACCTGCCCAGAAGCCAGCATTACTGCCATCCCAGAGATCCTTTGCCCCTCCCACCAGGCAGTCTGTAGTTCTGCCCCCCAGTAACCCTCTGCCAGTGCCCGGTGGGCGCTCAGTAGCCCCGGGACGTCCTGCTTACCCACAGTACGTACATATGGAGTCCCTGCCCGCAGGCTGCCTGCTGTCCGAGTCCCTGATTGCCTGTGGCAGCACAGGACTCACACAACTGCCACTCCTCAAAGACGCTGGCGTCAGGACACTTTACCTGGCAGGTGAGCTGCTGGAGCTGCACCTCCAGTGCTGAACACGGGACCATATTAAACTGGAATGTATACAGTTTCAGATTTATCATTAAGTCAATTAATACATATATTTTACTGCAGATTTTAATAAAGTGAAATAAATTGTTCCAATTCTAAAAACCTTTACATTATTTACACATTTCAAAACTAATAATTTGATCTTCTAAGTTGGAAAATAATTAAAAATCTATATAAATTAGCCTTATTTTTTAGGGATCCCCTATGTGAAATGTATACACTATATATACATATATATATTATATAGCAGTGAATGTTTAATATGTTATTTTTTTGTAAGGTTTACTCAGTATCTGTACATGCTGAAAATAAACTTGTGGGTATGTTTTTCTTAATATTTCAGAATGTTTTCAAACAATTAAAAACATTTTTTGCAGAATTTTTAAATTAATTTATAAATACATTTAGGTATATTTCTTTTCCATAAGGGCTGTAGTAAAAAAAAAAACGTTTTTTTGTTAAATTTCTCACAGATAATAAGATCAGTAAGATCCCCAGCCGATCTCTGTCCGGCCTGCCCAATTTGGAGTGGCTGGACCTGAGCAAAAACAAACTGGATGACTCCTCTCTGGGGCTGGACGTGTTCCGGGTGAGTTGCATTTGATGGCTGCTTCTTGTTCCTCTTCTACTACCTCTTTCTAATATATTTTTTTATTTGATTTTATGGTTTGTGATCATCCACCTTCCTTTTGATTATATTCCAAAGATTTTTTATCCAATTTGGTAAAATCAAAGAAACTTATCATTTTTAGTGGTCTCTTATTTTTTCCAGAGCTGTATATTAAATCATAACCCCTGTATCATATCTATTGTATTGCCAGTATATTGTATTGCAGTACTGTATTGCAAATACGGAGCCATAATACATAATACTTAAAGGTGTTCCTCAGGGCTCCGTTCTTGACCCACTACTATTTACTGTATTAAAGTGAGCAGGGTGCAGTATGAGTGTCAGCAGGTGTTTGATCCTTATCTACAGAATGTTACGGGTTTGTACAGAGCAGTCTGGTCAGAGCGAGTGTGGTATGATGGTACAGTGTTATGTAACACTTCTGCAGTGTAAACAGCATGTAGCCACATGTGTATTTCTCCCACACAGCGCCGAATCGGACACGGCTGGGACAAATCACACCTCTTTGCTGCATTGAATGTTTTAGTCCACTGATAGGCCACGGTCAAACACAGCGTTATCATTTATACACACCTCACCCCCTCACACCTGCCTGCCATGCCCCTCCAGAGCCAAGCACTACACACACTCAAAACACCCCCCCCCCCCAGGATGTCTTGTCGTGTTTACTGTGCTCACACTGATACTTCTGAGAACAAATATCATTCCCTCGTCCAGTTAGAAATAGTCCTCTTATCACTGTACACATGATCTGTCCAAATATTTACTGACAACTCTTCTGATGAATGCTACATTCAGCTATTTAAATTGCACCAAGTTGCTGAAACATATGTGCCAGTGCACACAAAGCTTGTCCAGTCAATGTCATAGAGAAGTGATGCCAATATGATAAGACTTTTTGGAGCAGACAAACAAACATGAACCTAATGGTACGATGCCTAATGCCAGGCGTGGGCTAGAGAGGTATAAAGCCAGCAGTGGTTTTGTGGTTTTTAATGGAATGATGGAGCTTTATCCCATATTTTTGGGAATAAGGTTGGGTGGTGATCGTCATTCAACATTGGGCCCTCTCTGATGCTCTTGTTGCTGAATGCAATCAAATCCTCACAGCAATGCTTTCTACCAAAATCTAGTATAAAGTCTTCCCTGAACAGTAGAGTTAGTTACTTCAAGCAGGATAAACTCTTTTAGTACCCTTGATTTCAGAGAACACTGTGAATTAGCAGTTGTCCCAATACCTTTGTACATATAGTGTATATATATATATATATATATATATATATATATATATATATATTGTGAGTAGGGCTTAGTTTTGGGACAATATAATGCACTAGATAGTGAATCTACCAATAAAGGTGTTCCTTAGGGCTTTGTCCTTGGTCCACTACTTTTTTATAATGTGCATGTTGCTAACTGGTTATAAAGTACATAACTATGAATTAAGGAGTCACTGTTTTGCATACATATGCATCATTTAAATCTATTGTCCTATTTCCCCAACAATTGTTTAGTATAATACTAGTTAGTTGTGTTGGCCATATTTTATTACAGTATGTACAGAATTCACATAAAAGTTGGTTAACATAGTGAATAGTGCAGTATTAACTGTTAACTGTTCAGGCTCTGTCCGAGTAGAAGTTTTGTTAGATATTAAATAAATTATATACTTTCTATAACTTCTCTTTTTGTATTCCCCCTGTTTCTTCTAATGTTTATTTATTAATGTCATTAAAATTATTCAGAATGGTCAGTTCTACACTGTAAATTATACTAAAGGTGTTCCTCAGGGCTCAATTCATGGCACACCGTATTATGAGGTGCACTATGAATAAATGTCTAATTTCTGGACTATTTTGATACCCCCTTCTGGGGGGTAGGGGGTAACCGCTAGTAAATGCCGCCTGACAGTGCTACACTGAGGAACCCTGAGTGTTCCGATAAACCACTATCAGCTAGTGGTTGATCCCACGCAGCTTGTTTTAACACGGTGAACAACACACAGACTACAGTCTGATATACTGACCTCTGAACGACAAAAGAGGTAGTGCTTAGTGCAGTTAGCAGCTAATGCTAATACTGCTTCAGCTGGGGGGAAACCAATCTGAAACTCCCTATATAACGCTGTACTTCAGTGGAGTGGCTTTACTGCTCCTTAATATCTGACTGGTAAAATTCATACATAAGGCGCACTGGATTATAAAATGCACTGACGTTTTTTTGAGAAAGATTTTAAGTAGTGCGAAAATATATATACTGCCAGTTGGTTATAAAATACACAACTGTACACTCCATACTCACAGTTAGGCAAACAGCACTAAAATCTATGTCTAAAAAAATGCACTATAAAGTGAGCAGGTAATAGTAAGACAGTATGACTGTGTCAGTAGCATGTCTGTGAGGAGGATTAGATGCATGTTTAATGATGGCTGGATTTGGAATGTGGTGTGTAGCTCCGATTTGGCCCGGAGTCTGAAGCTGGAGTCAGTGTTTGCATTAAAGGTGGGAAGGGTTGTGCTACAAGTGGAGTGTGTGTTTTGAGGTGTGTGTGATTTATACATGTGAGTTATGTATTTGTGTGTGTTCTGTGATGTTGCAGAATCTGACCAAACTGCGGAGGCTGATTCTGGACGGGAATAATCTGACCAAAGTGCCAGCGCTGCCCCCATCACTGCTGGAGCTCAAGATTAACGACAACAGGCTGAGCGGACTGACGCCACACAGCTTTAGGGGTACACACACACACATCTCACAGCCACACATTAATCAGAACAGTACTGTACAGCTCTGTGCATGTGAAGTAGGGGTTGGTTTTATTGGAGGGTTTATCAACTTAACTTAACTTGTAGTCAGGACAGAACTCAGAGTTTAGCATAGGCGAATCCATTATCAGAGTCCAGGTCAAAAGTCCATTATTAAAGTCCACAAAGGTCAAACACAGACAATTAACAGTAAAAACAACAGTAAGAAACAATAGGACTGAGGGTGTTTTTCACATTTGCCCTGAATAAATGCGTTTCTCGGCTCATTTGGGGAAGGAGCTCAGTATCACTGGTTTGTCTTAACACATAAGAACTCCATCCAAACTGTGGATCGATAGTGTGCGCAATTCCATGCATCACACTTCTGCAGGTAGGATCGCTAAAGCTGTGTACTGTTTTTTAATTAATTAATTTTAATGGATATAAACACTTGAGTACTGAGGACAACAGCTTTTGGGCCATTTAGTATTTTAATGAGCAGGAGATTCTCCAAACCAGCAGCCCTTCTGGTATAAGGAGATATATCTCCATGCAGGCCATCACGAGACAAGCATTTATTACCAATTCTGTCAGACAGACAGACAGATAGATAGAGAGAGAGAGAGAGAGAGAGAGAGACAGAGATAGCTTTCACACTTTACCAAACTATACCGAACTCTTAGAGAAGCAGTCCTCTGTATAAAGCTGCAACAGTGTCTGTGTTCGACATATCTAAAGTGAGGGATGGAGCCTAGCCACAGCACATAA
Organism: Astyanax mexicanus; assembly: GCF_023375975.1. Lineage (NCBI taxonomy): Eukaryota > Metazoa > Chordata > Actinopteri > Characiformes > Acestrorhamphidae > Astyanax > Astyanax mexicanus. The sequence continues at coordinate 9,047,326 of NC_064419.1, read as the reverse complement.
CCAGGACAAGTTCAGGATATTACAGTGCAAACCTTTTAGTCCCCTGTGTAAATTACAATGTAAATCTTATTTGGGCAGTAAGTGTTTACAGTATTTCCTCAGTAAAAAAAAGGAAACCAGCAGCTCTTCTGGTATAAGGAGATACTTCTCCATGCAGGCCAGTACGAGACAAGCATTTATTACCAATTCTGTCAGAGATAGCTGCTTTACCAAACTATACCAAACTTTTAGAGAAGCAGTCCTCTGAAAAAAGCTGCAACAGTGTCTATGTTTGACATATCTAAAGTGAGGGATGGAGCCTAGCCACAGCACATAACCAGGACATGTTCAGGACATTACAGTGCAAACCTTTTAGTCCCCTGTCTAAATTATATTGTAAATCTTTTATAGACATAAGTGTGTGTTTATTTCCACAGTAAAACTCTAATACTAACATCAATATTAATAACTTTCATACTAATCAGTATCAGTATCATTATATCATCTTCAAATCTCTCCAAATGGAGTTATATTTAAAGTTCTCATCATATCAGCAGCTGGTTTGGTTGATCAGAGCTTACTGATGGTAAATTAGGTGATGGAATGGAATTTTATTGGAGTTTATTATTATCTCATAACTGCTGTGTTTATGTACTATAGCTGTAATTATCAGAGTTAGGTTTAGGTTTGAGAGTGTAGGATTTGATTGCCTGAGCTGGACTGTGAGTTATAGAGTGAGGTGGAGAGTAAATGCTAACCGTATGGCGGTTGGTATTTCAGGTCTGTCACAGCTGCTGACGCTGGAGCTGGAGGATAATCACTTCCACGATGGGAACGTTTCTCCACTGGCCTTCAGAAACCTGGGGAAACTCATCTACCTCAGACTGGACGATAACGACTTCAGAGCCATACCCTCCGGCCTGCCCACCTCCCTGCAGGTCCCACAGCACCATCTCAGCACCACCACACTGCCTATATCATTAATCCTGTTTCACAGTATCAGTATCATATATAGCAATAATAATAATTATACACAGCAATTAGTAATACAACTTTTACTAAATGATAAATAATTCATAAATACTGAATAATTCATAACAGATACTCAATAGTACATAATAGATACTGATACATGTTGCAGTTACTGAATATGTTAAAGATAAATAAATAATAAATCCTCCAAAGTAGATCATGAACAACTCCTACTAGACACTGATTAATTTATAATAGATAGTTGGGATATATCAACATTACACAACCCCTTAAAATCACTCCAGCTGAATTTATTAAATTGTGGAACAAGTGAAAACATGAATGACAATAATATTATATTCATTATTTAACCAAATGTTTTATTTTGTTCAGTTTTGTTTTGTCAAAATGTTTTTTTAAGGTGCATTTCTAGTAAATAATGAGTAATTCATATTAAATGCTTAATAATTTAGCACACATACAAATCATTTACAAACAGCTTAAGAGACCTCTGACCTGTTCTGTTCTGTGTATATGAGCAGGAGCTGCATCTCTCTGATAACCGTATCGAGGTGGTTCACGCTGGACTCCTCAATAAGACAGTGCACCTGCGGGTTCTAAACCTCAGCCATAACAAGATCCGAGAGGACCGCATCGCGCCCCGAGCCTGGTTCCACCTCCGGTCAGTGCCCTCATCGGTTCTGCACTTACACTGCAAACACCTCACCTTTTACAATAAGAGCAACCTTCTGGTGCCAGCAAGATTGAGACAGTGAACCAATCAAAGCAGAGCTCATTTTCATATATTTATATATACAGGTCCAGGTAAAAATTGGACATACCTTTTTATTAAAGGTTTACCTTTTTTTCCTACATTGTGAATTAAGACTGAAGTCATCTAGACTATGAAGAAACACAAAGAATCATGTAGTAACTTAAAAGTGTTAAACAAACCAAAAATACTCTGTGAAGCATTTAGCACTGAGGCTGGTAACCCTGATGTGAAACAGAGGAAACTCTTCCTCTTCCTGTCCTGTGGTGGCCCTGATGAGAGCCAGTTTCATCATAACCTCTTTGATGGTCTTTGCAGTGACTGCACTTGAGGATATTTTTAAAGTTCTTGATTTTTTCTAATTGACTGACCTTCATTTCTAAAAGTTTGTTTTCTTTACTTAATTTAGTAGTTCTTCTGATAATAAGGATTAGATCATTATTCAGTTAAAGCTATTCACTGTATACCAACTCTATCTCTTCACAACTTTACAACTGATGCTCTCAAACACATTAAGAGACAAGAAATTCAAATAATTAATTCTTGACGAGTTCAGCACAGCTGTTAACTGAAAGCCTGAATTCCAGGTGACTCTCCCTCATAAAAGCTGACAGAGAAAATCTATCCACGCTGTGCAGAGCTGTCATGTAAACAAGAGGTGCTACTTTGAAGAATCTAAAATATAAAACATATTCTGGTTGTTTAACACTTTTTAGCTAAATAATTTCATATATGTTTCTTTATGGTTTGGATGATTTTAATATTAATCTACAATGCAGAACATTTTATTAAATTATTATTTTATTATTAAAAAACACTGAATTTGAGGTGTGTCCAAATCTTAGTACTGGTACTAAAGTAGTACTTGTGCTGTACACGCACACACACAGCTTGTCTAGTCCCAGTAGAAGGGAAGTACTGCTAGAATAGGACTCTATCTGGAGCAAAAAAAAACATGACCCTATTGACACCAATCTGTAAAATGTGGGCTAGAAGAGTATAATGCCCCCACCCCCAGTCCTAAACTCTGGAGCTTACTCCAGACTTTCTCTGCTGCTCTCTTTTGGTCCTACTGTGCCACCATGTGGGCTGTTAGAGTATTGCAGATTTATATCTTTGTGATGGAGGACACATGTGAGGTTTTGTCATATTATGATAAAGCTTATGAATCATAAACCATGTTAGTGTTTATTAGAGCTGTAAGATAAATTGTATTTTTATTGTTATTGAGCAATGAGTTTCCACAGTAAACGCATCAAACGTGCTGCAAAAGTGTCTTGAATAACAAGGTAGTTACATGGTAGAGTGAGGTAAAGGGCCGCAGTAAACACACACACCAAACTACTTCTTATCCTACTTCTTATCACACACTCACAGTGTTTATATTTGTTTGTAATTGTACATTTCATTATTTGTAACCAGTAAACTGGAATCTTTGGACCTGTCCTACAATAAGCTGGTGCACGTCCCGTCCTTCCTACCTGTGGGGCTCCGTCAGCTCACTCTTCACCACAACCAGATCGAGCGCATCCCCGGGTACGTGTTCGGACACCTGAAGCCGGGGCTGGACTCCCTCCACCTGTCCTACAACCGCCTGCGTGAGGACGGGGTCAGCGAGGTGTCCTTCCATGGCCTTTACCACTCACTGACTGAACTCCTGCTGGACCACAACCAGCTCAGATCCATCCCCCGCGGCATCATACAGCTCCGAGCCCTGCAGCTCCTCCGCCTAAACCACAACTACATCAGGTCAGAGTTACTACTCACACTCATACACCACAATCCACCACAACTACATCAGCTCAGAGTTACTACTCACACTCATACGCCACAATCCACCACAACTACATCAGCTTAGAGTAGGAGAGGAGATTTAAAGGCACAAATGGTGCCCACTGTGCGAAACCATTCAGATTCTTTAGTCACATTCAGTTTTATTTCCCCTAATGTGAACATCACTGTCTGTTTTGATGTGTATTTTTGTGTTTATTTGTGTTTTCTCTGCAGTTCAGTGCCGATGAATTCTCTGTGTGACTCTATGTCTCGCGAGGACTCTCCGCTGCTGTCTGTCCACCTGCAGTACAACCTCATCGACCGCCGCCTCATCCCACACACAGCACTGTCCTGCATCAAAACGTACCACAGCGTCGTCCTGCGGCCACAGAAACACGAACAGATCTATGAGTAACACACACTGATACACACACACATTGTAACACACACAATGCTTGCCCAAACCCTCTGTGTCTGTCTCAGGTAAACCTCAGAAACCTTTCATATCTCTCAGGGGTGGACTTTACTCTTAACAACACCCAATCTCCTTTTCACACCTACTCTGTTTGATCCGAACCAAAATAGCAAGTGTAAAAAATCCACCGTTCGGACCAAAGAAGGTGGTCTTAGTCCAGATCAACTAAAGTCTGGCCTGGTTAGATTTGGTTTCACACTGCAGTTTAGTTACTAATCTCTCTAAACAACTTTACAACACCCTGTGATCGTCACTTTAATTGGCAAAATCTCCCTATACTTGATTGACGCTGATTGGTTTGTAGAAAAGCATGCGTCAAGCATTGGCACATTGTTAGCAAGTTGCCTTTTCAAATGTTGTGCCAAATTCTGCGTCCATGCCAGGATCTGACTCCTTTCGAGTGCAGGCTTAATTAGTCTGAAAGTCTGAATTATCCAAAATAGTATTTTCACAGGGCCAGAAAACATCTCTTTTATTTGGACCAAATTTTGGGTTTGGACCGTGGTTTATGACACCTTTCACACCTGCTATTATGGTTTGGACCAATCTGAACAGTCTGAAACTGTGAAAACATTTTTTAGATGATTCAGACTTACAGGAAGTTAAGGCTACATTCACATGACCAGGCTAAAGTGACTGTTTGTTTCTCAGTGTGATCAGATTTTTTCATGGCTGTGTGAGTGTGCCAAATCCGATTTTTTTCAAATCATATTTAAGTCACTTTCATGTGGTCCTAAATTGGATTTGTATCCAGTTTCTGGACATGCAACATGGGAATTCACACATCTTTTTTGCTTTTCCGTATGCGCTACGTGCTTCTCTCTCGTGCCCACACATCTCTTTGTGCAGCTGTGCAGCTATAGCTGTAAAAACAGCAAAAGCAAACCACCTGGCCTTTTTTCACCTCCTCGACCTGAGCATGTACTTCAGACCAGCTGTTTGCTCTCCACTCGAGCAGAAAATGCAACTAACCGAATTGTCAACACATAAACATCCGACACGTGTCTTTTAACAAAACAATCAGTGTGAAGTATAGGGAGACTCTGCCTACATAGGTGATGATGATAGAATAGATCTGGTCTGGATTTCAGTTGTCAATTAGACCTACATAATGTCCAAAATTATACGTATTATTAACACCTTTTTCTCTAGAATATTTTCTGAATACAAGGGTATGAATAAAGAGTGTGCCCTCTTTACTGCAGTAACAGCATCTACTCTTCTGAATAAGCTTTATATCATAAGTTGGAACATTACTGTGAGGAAGGTTTGATTGCATTCAGCCCTGAGAGTGAAAGTGTTTCAGTGACATCAGGTTTTAATGTTTGATGATTATTCTTGCCACAGTCAATTTATTTGCCTGAGATTGGTACTATGTGTGTATTCACTGCTCCTGTAATATGCAGTTCTAACAGTAAGCCATATGTATATGTCATGTGTATTTACTACTTCTAAATATTGCCGTTGTTTGTTTATATTGCTTTACTCATTGCACTTACACTGATGATCCTGTTTGACTATCATTGAGTGTTATATTGTTTTTTTTTTTGTTTTTTTTTTCAAAAACAAGACTTTCATAAAATGGTATACTGTATTGTTATGAACTGTATAATTTACTGTATGTTTTTACATACACGTGTGAGATTTGGTCCTCATGTTTTAGACATGAAGCTGTATTTGAGCCTATAAGAAAGAACACACCAGAACACATTCTGTTGCTTCTGTTGCTCCATAACTGCACTGAGGCATTTTCTTATTAAAGCTTTCATACAGCAGTATTTTATTCTGTTTATAAATAAAGTTGAATACAGGACAACATTGCTGCTTTTCCCCACCCACTGAATTCTATATCCTGAACCTTTCCTTAGCTTTTCCTTCACCTCACTTTTCTACACGACAGTGTCTGATTCAAACAACAGCTCACCTCTTTATCTCTGACGACTCTGAGATGTACTCAGATGATCTGTTCTGGGTGTGCATTTAAAAAGATGAATGATGTTCCACGCTGGAAATGACACGCCGCCTTACTCAGGCCTGACCACAGAGATGATTATACTGTCCCGGTCCTGCTGTCTGAGTCTCAGCGCTGAAATGGGTCCAATGTACAGAAACGGTTTGGTGTGAAATCATCAGGTTTATACTGTATATTTAGGTGTGTTTGGAGTTTTTTTTTTTTGTGTGTTTTACACTGAAGTAAAGAAGCTTATGTTGCTAACAAATAAGGAAGCTTATACCAAACCAATTAGCATCATGCTAACTAGACACCTAAATTATTACCCCTTGTCTAACATAAAGCTAATGTATTTTTGCAAATAATTTACTGTATGTATTATCTGTAAACTACATCTTAAACTTGCTGAAGAGAATAGGGGGGTATTATAAAAGAGAAAAATTATCTTGGCAATGTAAAAGGTCCTTTTGCAAAATTTCAAAACTAGCTAATTGTTAGCTAGCTGGCTCTCCATGCTAATGCTTAAGATGTAGTTAGCTGGAGCTAGGTAGCTAACCTAGCTAGCCTAGCTTAAAATTTCAATCACAGCCAAGCGTTTTGCTACAGTCATTTATTTTTTTCTTTTTATTATTCAGAAATATTTGCTAATAATTTGCTATTAATTTATATTTGATGATAAATAATTGCTCATTTTAATAATTTGCTAATCAATAATCATCAGTACTTTTAAACTAATATTTCAGCACCCTGAATAAATATTGAACTAACATTGACATTTTAACAACCTTCAGTCATCTTTAAGTCTTTTAGAAATCCTATATCTGCAGTAAAATATGTAAAAAATGAACCCTGCTTTAATTTTATGACAGATAGAATAAGGAAATAATATATAACAAAATAAGATACACCCTGATATATCAAACAGAATATATAAAAGTCCTACATGCAAAGTATTGTTCCATTTCTTTTTGCTTTAATATTTTAAGCAGGTCTAGCAACTATTTGACAGTTTATTGATTTATTTCTGAGCAAATACAGCACAATAATAAAACTTTAAGTGATTTATTTGCCACAAAATGTTTAATTGTAAATTGTTGTTTTTAACCATTTATCTAGGAAAAAAAAGTATTTTACTCAGACTCTAATATTAGCATAACTAGTTTGCTAATTCACCAGCTACCATTGTCATCCATGTAACTGTTCTATGCCAGACCAATTAACAAGCTTGATCTAAATTATTTCTTTTTGCAAAAGACAAATTACATATCTGTCACATCATAAATTCTGTCACATAAAAAAAAAAAAAGAAAATAAAAAACATTATTTTTTTCCATAGCAGGATTACTGTGGTCCACTGGACGGCCACAACCCACAGGTTGGAAACCACTGCACTACACCATATTTCACAGTAGCACACCTACAATTTCCATAGTTACACCACATTATGTGGACATAAGTATTGGGCACCTGCTTATTCATTGTTTCCTCTGATATAATAGTATTTAAAAAAGAGTTTATCCTGTTTTTGTTGAAATAATTGCCTCTATTGTCCAGTGAAGACTGCACTGTAAACCCATACGTTATTTGAACTCAAATTAATTATGTCTGTTTTAAATAAAATTGGATATTTCTAGACATTTCTCAACTATTTTGAGTTAGTTGAACATTTGTGGGCACATATACATTCAAACTGAGATCTTTGAATTTAACCAACTTATAATAACTAAGTTTAGTCTGTTGCCATTATCAGCTTCTTTTCCATTGGCCTCTGTCACAATCTATTTGCATATTGGGTGTGTCCAACAGTTCTGACACTCACCATCAGTGTGTAGAGATTCCCCCTGGACTACATTAGAAATAAATCAAGTTCCCTTTTAGTTGTAATAATTTGATGTTTTCATTTATGCTAACTCAAGTTTTCATTCCCCATTACTTAAAACAACTGAGCAAACCGGCTGCCTCAAAAAAGTTAAGTAAACTCAACTTATCTGGTTTTACAATATAACAAAAATAAGAAAAAGTTAAATCAATTTCCCCTTTAGTTGTAATAACTTGATGTTCTAAGTTATGCTAACTTAAGTTTTCATTACCCATTACTTAACTTTTTTAAGGCAACCGGTTTCCTCAAATTTTTTAAGTAAATTCAACTTATCCGGGCTTATAGTGTGCTAGACTTTCCAGAGAGCACAGTTCCACTGCTCCACAGCTTAATGCTGGGGCCTTTATACCCCTCTAGCTCAAAGCTTGGGATTAGACATGGTTTAAATAGGTTCATGTTTGTTTATCTGCTCCAGAGATTTCTAATGTATCGGCAGTTCTTCTCTTCTAAAGGGACTAGACAAGCAGTATGTGTGAATTTGCGCATCTGTGTCAGCAGTTGGTGCAACCTAAAGTTGCTGAATGTGTTACTGTAATACAATGGACTATATAAAAAATGGGACAGCATGCTGACGGTCAGTCTAAGGAGAGAAAGTTCTGGTTTATTTTGGAAGATCACCGCCCACGTCTTCTCATCTATAACTGGAGGACAGGCGGTCAGACAGGCACATCTGGATGTGAAAATAAAGTGTGTGATTATAGTGGAGTGAGTGCGAGAGAGAGAGAGAGCGAGAGAGAGAGAGAGCAAGAGAGAGAGAGAGACTGTGTTCATTATTCCCAGTGACAGTGCCGGCTCTGCCCAGGTTATTTCGGGCAGTAAGTGGCAGCGCTGTGCCACACCAGGCCTTATTTTCCACTTCAGAGCAGCAGCAGCTCTTCCTGTCCCACGTCCACTTTCACATCCTGCCCCTGAACATATACACTAAACCAGCTAACTCACTGCACACACAAATATACCAAACTACCATCAATAATTCTGTATACAGTAGGAATTATATGGTCATAAATATGAAATATTCAGTATCTGCTAGGAATTATTTAGTATTCAGTATAAATTATTCCGTATCTACTGAGTTATTTAGTATGCAGTATGAATTGTTCAGTATCTACTGAGTTATTTAGTATGCAGTATGAATTGTTCAGTATCTACTGAGTTATTTAGTAATCAGTATAAATTATTCCGTATCTACTGAGTTATTTAGTATGCAGTATAAATTGTTCAGTATCTACTGAGTTATTTAGTAAGCAGTATGAATTGTTCAGTATCTACTGAGTTATTTAGTAATCAGTATAAATTATTCCGTATCTACTGGGTTATTTAGTATGCAGTATAAATTGTTCAGTATCTACTGAGTTATTTAGTAATCAGTATAAATTGTTCAGTATCTACTGAGTTATTTAGTAATCAGTATAAATTGTTCAGTATCTACTGAGTTATTTAGTAATCAGTATAAATTGTTCAGTATCTACTGAGTTATTTAGTATGCAGTATAAATTGTTCAGTATCTACTGAGTTATTTAGTATGCAGTATAAATTGTTCAGTATCTACTGAGTTATTTAGTATGCAGTATAAATTGTTCAGTATCTACTGAGTTATTTAGTATGCAGTATAAATTATTCTGTATCTACTGAGTTATTTAGTATGCAGTATAAATTATTCCGTATCTACTGAGTTATTTAGTATGCAGTATAAATTGTTCAGTATCTACTGAGGTATTTAGTATGCAGTATAAATTATTCCGTATCTACTGAGTTATTTAGTATGCAGTATAAATTATTCAGTGTCTACTGTGAATAATTCTGCAACCGCCATTGATTTTTTTCAGCATTCACTACAAATTATTCAGTAAATACTGTTAGTTATTCAGTATAAACTATGAATTCAGTATTGTTCAGTATCCACTGTGAATTATTCAGTTCGCAGAATAAATTATAATTCAGTATCTAGTATAACCTTTTAAGCAATGATTATAATTATATATGGAATATCAGCTATAAATTATTCAGCATATAGTATGTATTTTCTGTAATTAATTGCTAATTGTATATATTGTGCTGTGCTATATGTGTGTGTGTGTGTGTGTTTGTGTGGCAGTATATTGTATGGTGATCTGCAGGGTGGGGTTGATGTTTCAGCTGGATGGCTGTGGGGTCAGATTATATTAATGTGGTTAGTGATGTAACCCAGTCAGCTGCTGTGGTTCGACCAACAGGACTCTTTCATTCAGATTTACATTTAAACCATCCGCAGAGTTCAGAGCCACAGCTGTGTGTGTGTGTGTGTGTGTGTTCCAGTAACAGTCATCATAATATCTGTAATTACAGGCACCTGAATGGAGCACCACGAGACACTTTCTTAGTGTGTTACTTGTTATTCTTACGAACAAATAAATATTTTACTAAACATTTTAACATCACTGTAATTAATTTCAAACAGACACATGTCTTAACATTTAAATTTTAAATGCAGTCATTGACTTTAAGTTGCACTGATTGCTGACACACAGCTTGTCTAGCCCCTGTAGAGACTGCAATCAAATGCCATTGAATGCAATCAAATTCTCACAGCAATGTGACCAAATAAGTTGTGAGGTGTTATCTTCTGAGTGAGGCTGAACACTGGTCAGCATGCTCATGGCAAGGCCATGTTGATTATGGTTGGAGTTGGAGTGAGGCCTTATAGTGCATACCCATGACCATCTACATCCCATAGGTCAGTGCAGTGTCCTTTAGCTTTTATGGGACATGCCACAACTCATGGGACACAATGCTGGTTCTTGCACTGGACTTCCAGTACAGCTTTCTGTCTCCAAAAGGTTTCTCTCTCTCTCTCTCTCTCTCTTTCTTTCACACACACACACACTTAGTCTCAGTGAGAGTGGGCGGGGCAGTGTGCGTGAGTGGTAATGGGCAGTTTCAGTGTAGAAGTGCCCGTTTCACTGCTGTCCCGTGGTGTTGGGTTGCAGGTGCTCCTCTCGCTGGCGGGACAGTTGCCCAGAACCATGAGACAATTCTGAAGCTCCAACATCAGCAGGAGGAACCCAAGGAACTTTCTCACACACTTACATACACACACACACCCATTCCCTCTCACATACACACACTTCTCCAGATCAGTGGTGTAGCCTACTCAAGGTAAGATTATTATCATTATTCATATTTTATTATTATTTTTGACCATTAGGACATTAGGAGCTGAGCTGTGTTTTGATTTCAGAACCTCTACAGTGGTCCAGTCTGAGATTAGCTGAAGCTGGGTTTTAAACTTGTTGAGGGTTGTGTGAGAAAATCTTTCAGGTCCAAGTCTTCAGTGAGTTTAGTCAGTGTGTGTTTAGTCAGACAGTGTTTAGTCCAAGTGAGGTGTTTAATGCTTTGGTAAATCCTTTCTAGAACATCAGTCTGATCTTCTAGTTTTTAAGCTTTAAGTTCTACTCTGGGAAACATGCACTGAGACGTGGGAGCAGAAGATAAATAAATCTTCTGCAGCCTGAGTCTCTAATTTACAGCACCCACCAGTTCCGCCACCAGCCCAGCCACTAGCATGGCCACTAGCTCAGCCACCAGACCTGCCACTAGCTCGGCCACCAGCCTGGCCTTCAGCCTCGCCACCAGCCCAGCCACCAGCCTAGTCATCAGCAGTCATTATGGACTGTTCATTATAGGCTGTTTGTTATTGGCTGTTTATTATGGACTGATTATCCTGGGTTGATTACTATGAGCTGTTCATTATGGGTTGTTTATTACGGGCTGTTTATTGTAGGTGGTTAATCATGGGCTAGTTATGATGAGCTGGTTATGTGTTGGCTGTTCATTATGGGTTGTATAGAATGGGCTGTTAATTAAGAGCTGTTCACTATGGGCTGTTCATTATGGCTTGTTAATTATAAGCTTTATATTACGAGCTGATTATTTTGACCTGTTTATTACTGGTTGATTATGACAGGCTTCAATTTTATGGGCTGTTTATTATGGACTTCTTATGATGAGTTGAATGTTATTGTCTTGTTATTATGGGCAGATTATGATCAGACGTTTATTATCGAATGATTATGATTGGCTGATGTTGGAGGCTGATTGTTATGGGCTGTTCATAAAGATCTGATTATCATGAGCTGATTATGAGTGGCTGTGTATTATGGGCTGATAGTAAATGCTGTTTATAATGGGCTGTTTTTGTTAGGTTGTTTGTTATGTGCTTATTATAATAAGTTGATTATTATGGATTGTTCATTACAGGCTGTTTATTATGGTCTGTTTATTATGGGCCGATTATAAGGATGGTCCTGCAGTGGGCAGTGTGGGCTATTTCTGGAGCTGCTAGATTTCTGAATGGACTGAATGGGCAGAAGTTCTAGACTGAACTTCTCCTCCTTCATAATCTATTCTAATCTTTCTAATGATCCATGATGTTAACTCGTCAATTTTCTGTCAAATGTGCAGAGAAAATTCACACTGCATTACTTTTATCTACTATTTCCTTTATCTTTCTTTAATTCTTTCAACTTTCTTTTTTTATATGACCTAATCATTCTTTCTTTCTTTTGTGCATTTTTAATGTCTTTGTTCCATTCTTTACCTTTCTTGTCTTTCTTTCCTTTTTTATTTCTTTCTTGTCTTCTTTGTATTTATGCCATTCTTTATTTATTTTATACATTTATAAAGTATAAATACAATATATTTATTTATCTACTTTTACTTTACTTATTCTTTTTTGTATACTTTATGTTTATTTTTTATTCTCTGGTAATTCTCTGGGTTTGGGTTTGAGGTTTTTGAAGTGTAGGAGAGAATTGAATAAAAGAAACATAAGTATTCTGTTTTACGGAGGTGGGGTTTCATAGGGGGCTTATAGGGTTTATAGGAGTGAACACCTGGACCCTGTTTTACCCCATCTGTGATCTTTACTACCCGTTTTCAGACATTTTTCCTCCTTTAGAAGATCAGATTTTACCATTATACTGATCTGACTGCTGTTAAGGATCAGACTGGAACTCCATTGGTTTAAAGATGTTTCAACACCTGGTGGGTTTGAGTGCTGATGAGTGACATCACAACAAGTGGGAAAGGGCGTGGCCTACTACTTCCTCCTTGAGTTTTAGGGCTCTGTCACAATTTAATATGATAATTTAACTCATTAAAGCCAGATCAAAGAGTGCGGTATCCCTAACATTTGACAGACAGTGTTTTATTTTTTTCAATGTGAGTTTGCTTTATTGTACTGTGAGTGTGTGTGCGGGTGTGTGCGTGCATTTACAATAGCCAGTGGGAATCTAAATCAGTCAAACCCAAAACCAACTGGGAGGCGAAACCAGTGGCGTGGCTTTAACTGCCTCTCTGTGGCCGAGCGAGGAAGAGTATACAGGAGGAATGAGGGGGTGAGAGAGAGAGAGAGCAAGAGAGAGAGAGAGAGAGAGAGAGACGTGGCATGGACAGAGGGAGCAGAAGCTGTGGGCGAGTTCCAAAGAGGCCCGACATGCCTTCCTAACTGTGCACACTCTGAATGTTTATATCCAGTATGAATTAGAGCTGAAATGTTTTAATACCAGAATATAAATATTTAATAATTTAATGATGTAATATCCTCGTTAAGAACCTGTAATGACCTCGTTTAGAGTCTCTGGTGTGTAGAATACACTCAACTGTGTGTGTGTTTATACTGTTATAATCCAGTTAAAGTGATTCTGGTTTACGGAAAGAGCTCCTAATTCACCTCCACTGGTCAGACTGGGAATCTGCAGGAAAGCTGTGGAAATGAGGCCCAAACAGCATTCCAAAGAAACCAGATGAATTCTGGGAGACTTTATCCACCTTATTCTTTGTGTTATAATTTCCAGTAGTTTTGTATTAGATGGTTACTATTGTATCGAAACAGAACAAAACACAAAAAGACAGATGAACACCACACACATTTACGAACACAAAATGTTCATAATGTTACAAATGTAACACAAAATTAGTAATGTTCCAGGCACAACACAAAAGATCTGAGTGTTAAAAATACAACTCAAAAGAATATTACTCTCCGGAGCAGGTAAAAACAAACATAAAGCTATTGTCACCATGCCTAATGTCAGGTACCAACACCAAACCCCCATTATTGAACTGTGGAGCAGTGGAACTGTATTCCCTATAATAATGCTGCTCCGTCCAATACTTTGTATAGGATAAGCTGGGCATTTTCTCAAACAAAAGCAGTAAAAAATGTTTTAATACCCTTGGTTTTGGAAGAAACAATAAATGAACAGTTGTCCCAATATGTTTTTCCATATATCTATATATCTATAGTGCTGAAGCGTGTGGTGGTTTTGTGACCCTGCTGTACCACCAGAAGCGTCCAATTTTTCCCACAATTACAGTCATCACCATTACTGGTTTTGAAAAACCATATGATTTACAGGCTGTGTGTGTGTATGTATGTGTGTTAAGCAGACTGTGTTAAACACATACACTTGCAGATGTTCTGGTAGGATCTCACCCAAACACTGCCATTTTGCTTTTTGTTCCTACATGTTCTTTGGCTTTTATTTAGTTGCATTGATGTCCCTAGAAAATATGTGGTCTTGAAGGTAGCATATGTTGGTCTAAGTTCTCAATGTACTTTTCTACATTATGCTGAAGGGTACTGACACCCCGCCATACTATGACAGACACTGGCCTTTGGTCCGGACAATGCCTCCAAGCCCCGTGAGGTTTATGTCATTCTGGACATGGTTAAGATAAGACCTCTGTTTTTGTACAACTAGGTTTTATGTGGTATTTCTGACCCCTGACCATGTGGTTCTATCAGCTTTTTTTGAATCATGATTCTTGATGCATTGCTGTCTAGGGATGCCCTTGTCCATTATACAGATATGACTCTTTGATACAATGTAAAGTAGTCTTAACTCTTTGTATAAAAGTGCAAATTTGCTGTCCCCCTTATAATAACTCAACACACAACCATTCATGTCTAAACTACTGGCAACAAAAGTAAAACCCCTTAGTAAAAATGGTCAAATTATGCCTAAAGTGTCAATACTTTGTGTGTCCACCATTGTTTTTTTTTTAGAACTGCTTTAACTCTCTTGGACATGGAGTTCACTAGAGCTTCACATGTTGCCACTGGAATCCACTTAAAATCCACTCCTCCATGACATCATGGCAGCACTCATGCTACCCTGGGATGGCCAGTTCTGATTGGAACCCCTGGAAAACCACTGAATGACCTGTATCTCAGTTTTAGGGTATTATCAGTCTTCTTATAACCAAGGCCATCGTTATAGAGAGCAACAATTCTGTTTCTCACAACCTCAGAGCCATGTTGAATATTCAGTGGCCAGTACAAGAGAATTGTAGCCAAAACACAAAATCAAACAGAACACCGGGGAGGAATATGGATAATTGGGCAACATTTAGCCATTTTTACTTAGATGCATACTCTTGTTGTCAGTGTTTTAGACATTAATAGCTGTGGTATGAGTGATTCTGAGGGCACAACAATTTTTACTGTTATATAAGCTGTAGACTGACTACTTTACAATGTATCAAACAAAGTGTTTTGTTTTCAGTGTTGTCCCAAGAAAAGATACAATACAATACAATAAAATACAATAAAATATTTAGACAAATGTGAGGGGTGTACTGACTTTTCGTGAAATACTATATATGTTACAGTAAAATGTCTGTTTCTGCCACCTAGTTTCTACATGGACTATTTATTTCTAAATTTATTTAAAAATATTCTCTTCACTCTTATGTCCTCCATCACCTTTTTCAGATTGATCCCGCCCCGCTCACCAATCATGCCGACAGTCGCCCTAACTCTCCTGCTTCTGCCCCTGCTGACCTCTGCCCTGCCCTTTCAGCAGAGGGAATTCTGGGATTTTGGGAAGGACATCGATGTGAAGGACCTGCTGATGACGATGATGAAGGATCAGGAGGAAGGCTCAGCGTTTGAGGAGTTCCCCCAGCCTGAGCAGCCCTCCTGCCCTTTCGGCTGCACCTGTAACCTGAAGGTGGTGCAGTGCTCTGATCTCGGTGGGTCACAAACAGGGACCATTAAGGCAATAGTTTGGTAAAATATCTCATTTACACACAATCATGCAAAGTCAAGTCAATTGTGTATTACATCACTAATACTATTGTGTAAATAAATAAATAACTGACAAAACACTGACACATTTAATGGGACAGGTAATAGTACAGAATGAACAATTCTAGCCAGATGCCACCAGTCACCATCATTACCACCCACTGCACTTTCCACTGTGGATAGTAAGTCCATAATGCATAATCTAATGGCCAGTGTTCAACCTCACTCACAAGATAACACCTCACAACTTATAGAAAAAGTCAACTTTGTGAGCGTATAACTCTCTTGTTGTGTCTGTCGCATATGAGTGCTCCTGTACTGCAGGTGCCGCTTTGACATCCTATGTGAATGCAGCTGTTTTAGATGGTCTAAACTGGTATTTGATGGTTAATGTGGTTAAAAAGCTGGTCATCCAAATTAAAACATTATGACTACTAGAATTTAGAACATTGCTGTGAGGATTTGATTGCATTCAGCAACAAGATAAGCAATCATGAGGTCAGAAAGCCAACTATTCAAATAATCCAAAAAGAATTGGACGTAGCTCCATCATTCCAGAAAACACAGTTCCACTGCTGCACAGCTCAATACTGGGGGTTTATACCACTCTAGCCCATGTATCTTGTTTATAAAGTCCTCTTCTATTTGTAGTACTTTTCTACAGGAACCAGACAGACTGCATGTGTGCATTTGCACTTACAGCTCTGGAGAAAATATAAGAGACTGTTTAAACATTTTTTGGTTTCTTTGATTTTACCAAATTAAAAACCTCTGGAATATAATCAAGAGGAAGATGGATGATCACAAGCCATCAAAACAAGCTGAACTGCTTGAATGTTTGCACCAGGAGTGACATAAAGTTATCCAAAAGCAGTGTGTAAGACTGGTGGAGGAGAACATGGCAAGATGCATAAAAAATGTGATTAAAAGCCAGTGTTATTCCACCAAATGTTGATTTCTGAACTCTTAAAACTTTAGAAATATGAACTTGTATTCTTGCATAATTTAAGGTCTAAAAGCTCTGCATTTTTTTGTTATTTCGGCAATTTCTCATTTTCTGCTAATAAATACTCTAAATTACAATATTTTTATTTGGAATTTGGGAGAAATGTTGTAGTTTATAGAATAAAACAACAATATTCATTTTACTCAAACATAAACCTATAAATAGCAAAATCAGAGAAACTGATTCAGAAACTGAAGTAGCCTCTTATTTTATTTCCAGAGCTGTATGTATCAGCAATGGGTGCAACCTTAATTAGCTGAATGCATTCATAGTGTAAGTTACATAACTGCAATATCAGCATTTCCAATGTAACCTGAAGATGAATGCTTAAGCTGGTAAGCTAAATGGTAGACCAGCTAAATCATCAAATTCAAACTCAGATATACCTAATTTTGCTCAGCAGTTAACTGGTCAACCAGTTGAACCAGTCTGACTATCATACATTCTGGTATGGTCTCAGCTGATCATCTGAATTTAGACTAAATATTCAGTAACTGGGTCAGTAACTGGGTCAGTGAGCAGACTGCAGCAGCTAGTGATTATTATGGAATATCTTTCTCATATCCCCTCTGCTGACCCAAAATTTACCACTGTCTGACATCAAAGACCTGCCCATCATTTCCGTCATGCCCTTTACGACCCAGTAGAGCATTAGAAGTGAGAGGACGGTGGACTCTCTGACCAAGCCAAAGGAAATTTAAAGGGTCTCTGGGATTAAGCAGAAAAGTATAAAGAGATTTTGGCATCCACATCAAACGCCTGGTGGTGGGAGTGGCCTAAACACTGTGCTAAACACCGGTCTAACGTGACCCAGACTTCGGAGCAGGTGGTCAGGACTATTTTTTTTACGCCACACAAACTGTGCCGTAAACTCTGACGTCTGTTTCAGTGTAAACGCTCCAGTTCAAAGAACCTGTCTCGTTACCGCCTAACCTCACCTGGACTCAACACCAGAACCAGTGCTCATTCAGATGTTTATAATACTGACAGGGGTCCAAATGTCTGCCTCTCTCACTTTCTCATTCACTATCTCTCGCTCTCTCTTTCATTGTCTGTATATAGAACACCTTCTTATTCAATGTTTTCTTTTTTTTTGACTGACCTTCATTCCTTAGAGTAATACTTTTCTTTGTTAATAGGAATTAGAACATTACTGAAATAGAGCTATTCACTGAATACACAACTTTCACAACTTCAAAACAGATGTTCTCACATTAAGAGGAAAAGAAATTCAAGTAATTTACTCTTGACAAGTTCAGCAAAGCTGTTAACTGAATGCCTTTTTTCTGTCACAACACCACTGGAACTAAAACTCATGGTGATTGTCTGACAAACGACCTAGATGGTGGGCAATTGCACAACTGGGCAAAATGTCTTCCAGTGCATCATAGAGGCATGTCTAGCAGTTAACGATCTCTCAACAAGAGGTACACTACACAAAAGAATCCTCTGAGAGTCATTTTACAGGCAGTGAGGGAGGCACTTTTATGACAGAACTACATTCTGAGTTTTTTGTCTCTCTCTATCCTCGCCTTACTTTCTCTATCTCTCTCTTTCTCTCTCTTTGTGTTGTGATGTGCTACGTGGAGCTGTGCTGGTCCGTCTCCATGTTAATTATAGAGGACTCTCAGTGGGGACAAGTAACCCACATCACCACACACACACACACACAGCATCAGAACATTTCCCAAATTACTGCTTTCTGCAGAGTTTAGGAGTGAACTGAAGTAACCCTGTGACAGAGGAACATCTAAACCAAATACAACCACTGAGCTTTATTAGAGCTTACACACACACACACACACACACACACACACACACACACACACACATACACAAACACAAACATACACACCCTCACACGCAGGATTAGATGACAAACAGACCACAGCAGAACAAATATACAATATAATGAATTAAAAAGCCCACCCAGAGACTCATTTACCCAGACAAATAATCATTTAACCAAGCAAAGAATCATTTATGTGAGCAAAGAATAATCTAGGCAACAAAGGAATAAACAAAAGAATATTTTAACAAAGAAATGGTTAATTTACCCAGGCAAAAAACATGCAACGAAAAACTGAACCAAATCAGAAATCATTTAACTAGGCAAAGGACCATTTAAGCAGGCAAATACTCATAAAGGGGAAAATGTATCCATTTAACCAGGCAAAGAGTAGTTTGACAAAGCAAAGAATCAAATAAGCAGATGAACAATTGTTAGTTAACTAGACAAATAATCAAATGTACTTATTATCGTGGATCAGTGAGAGTTACAGTATTTGTTTGTTAATTTGTGTGTGTGTGTGCTGTGTGTGGTGTTTGCAGGTTTGACCTATGTGCCGTATGACATCCCCTCAGACACACTTCTGCTGGACCTGCAGTGTAACAGGATCACAGAGATCAGAGAGGGAGACTTCAAAGGCCTCACCAACCTCTATGTAAGAGACTCACAGGCCACTTTATTAGAACCACCAACCTCTACTTTTTGCTTAAACTCTCTGGCTACTATATTGGAAACACCTAACTCTACCTTGTGCTTCCACTCACTGGCCACTTTATTAGAAATGTTTACATTTTACAGTTTAAACTTCTACCCTAACACAGAGATTTGTAGTTGCTGCATTGTATTTCACCTAAATTCTTTGTGTGTGTGTGTGTGTGTGTGTGTGTGTGTATGTGTTTAAAAGGCTCTGGTACTGAGGAGTAATCAGATCTCCAGGGTGCACCCACGGGCATTCGTGCCTCTGAAGCGGCTACAGAAACTCTACATTTCCCACAACCAACTGACCTCCATCCCCCGCAACCTGCCTGCATCACTTGTGGAGCTCCGCATCCACGATAATCACATCCGCAAGGTGGCAGCAGGGACCTTCTCCAGCTTGGGCAACATGCATGTGATCGGTGTGTGTGTCTACATCTTTAAACACCTGCTGAGGGAACAAGACAATGGGGTTTTAGACATTGTGTAACTGACTGATATCCAGAGCATTAACTGAGTAAATTAACAGTGTGTTATTCAGTTTAGTGTTATTTTCACTAAAGTATGTTTTTTTCTGAGTGTGGAGATGCTTGTATTCTGTTTACAGAAATGGGCCGGAACCCCATACAGAACAGTGGATTTGAACCTGGAGCTTTCATCGGTCTCAAACTCAACTACCTGCGCATCTCTGAGGCCAAACTGACTGGAGTTCCCAAAGGTAACATACACACACACCCACACAAACTGTCAAACTAAATAATTTAGGGAAATACAAAAAGACAAAAACAAACAAACAAAAAAAACAGACAATTTAGGATTGAAAGGCTATGATTATACATAATATGCACACAATTCTAAATTTACAGTATATATTATCAAGTAAAAAATGTGCCTCATTCTGTTTAAATTACCTTACTGTGCTGAATACCACATTAACACCAAAAGTGTAGAAACCCTGATAACACAAACACGGATACCACAGAAACACTGAATATTACAGAAAAAACTGAATACCACAGAAACACTGTATATCACAGAAACACTGTATATCACAGAAACACTGATATCACTGAAACATTGAATAACACATAAACCCTGGATTCCACTGAAACACTGGGTACCACAGAAACACTAATACCAAATTTGATACAACAACCACAAGGAGTTTGTACTTAATCAGACTGTGATTATTATCAGACTGCGTCTGTGTTAATTATGTATTATGTTAATTATGTACTATGTAGTGTTATGCTAACACTTTTATCCAGCCTGAAGTGTCTTGATTGTTATTGTCTGTAATGATGTTCCTGTGTTATCAGATCTGCCAGAGAATCTTAATGAGCTTCATTTGGATCAAAATCAGATCCAGGCCATCGAGCTGGAGGACCTGAGCCGGTACAAGCAGCTCCAGAGGTCAGAACATCCACATCAAATGTAACATACTGTAACACTTAATATTCTTAAGTCCACAAAGAAACATATAATGTGTAACACTATAAACAGTATCAGCCAAAATACAAATACAATTACCAGAAGTAGCAGAAGTTCACAAGTCTAATACTCTAGAAAACAGTTAAATACAGATTTATTTAGCATAAATAAAATAAAAAGAATCAACCCCCACGTCTGTTTAACTGTGTTGGTTTCCAGTTATTATTGGTTTTAATATTTTAAATATACAGTTTGTTGAGAAAATAATATATAATAAATGACGATTAATTGGTTATGATTATTTTTCACAGAAACTGAATCGGATTTACTAATAGCAGCAGTGTACAATTAGCAACTTTAATACATCCTCTTACTTCACATAGCTTTTATTTCACTCTGTGTCAGTGTCACTGATTTATTACGTAATTCCATATGTGTTCCTTCATAGTAATGATGCCCTTAATATAAATCTATAATGTAGAACATAATAAAAGAAAAAGTGAAAACCCAGTGAAAGAGAAGGTGTGTCCAAACTTTTGACTGGTACTGTTCTTTATTTACCTTACACCCCAAATTACTCTTATTTGTCAAGTTTGCCCTCTAGTGTCTAAACACTATAACTACATGATAAGTAACATCAATCCCCCCCCCCCCCCCTCTCTCTTTGTATGGGTGTGTGTGTGTGTGTGTGTGTGTGTGTGTGTGTGTGTGTGTGTGATTAGGTTGGGTCTTGGGTTTAATCATATTCGTCACATTGAGGATGGTGCTATGTATTTCTTGCCCAACCTGAGAGAACTCCACCTGGATAACAACCGCCTCTCCCGTGTGCCCTCAGGTCTGCCCGACATGAAGTACCTTCAGGTAGGTTTGTGTGTGTGCTCATGTTGGCATCACTGGTCATATTAATAAATAATTGATATTTTATACAGCTCTGGAAAAAATAAGAGACCATTTAAAAATGATGAGTTTCTTTGATTTTACCAAATTAAAGACCTCTGGATTATAATCAAGAGGATGATGGATGATCACAAGCCATCAAACGAACCTGAACTGCTTGAATTTATGCACCAGGAGTGGCATGAACTTATCCAAAAGCAGTGTGTAAGACTGGTGGAGGAAAACATGCCAAGATGCATGAAAACTGTGATTAAAAACTGTGATTATTTCACCAAATACTGATTTATAAATTCTTAAAACTTTATGAATATGAACTTTTTTTGCATTATCTGATGTCTGAAAGCTCTGCATCTTTTTTGCTATTTCAGCCATTGCAAATAAATGCTCTAAATGACAATATTTTTATTTGGAATTTGGGAGAAACTACCTTGAACCCTTGACCATGAACCCCTGGATCTGCAGCTTAATCTAAGGGGAAACTTAAAAGTACAATATGTACCATGGCTTTTCGAGTAAACTCAACTTTTACACTTTTATCAATACGTTACGACTCATAAAATTCTATGTATCGGCTGTTTGCTTTTTCTTACAGGTGGTCTACCTGCACTACAACAACATTACTGACGTAGGGGTGAACGACTTCTGTCCGATGGGATTCGGAATGAAGCGAGTTTTCTACAATGGAATCAGTCTGTTTGGAAATCCCATCAACTACTGGGAGGTCCAGCCGTCCACATTCCGCTGTGTCAGTGAGAGGATGGCTGTGCAGTTCGGAAACCACAAAAAATAAAAAACGCTTTTTGACACCCATCCACCCACACCCATCCACACACACACACACACACCTATGAACACACAAATACATTTTGTGTTTTTTTTTCAGGGCCATTTCTAAACATTTTGGACCTCATGAGACATCCTACTTGGGGACTCCCACTCACCCACTCATCTATCCTAATGATATTATTTTGTCTGTATGGAAGAATTTTATTTAAACTTCATTCATTTTAATTAGAAAATACGTTTTAATACATTCAAATGTAAACACAATACAACAATAAGTAACTATATGAAAAATAATTCTAAATTTGCTGTATAAATAATTAACAAAGTGCAATAAATAAACACAAATAAAACTACTTTTGTGTGTTTAAGTGGAATGTGACTAATTCTGGTTTCACTGTAAAAATTGCCGTATCTGTTTAACATAAATAATGACTTTCTATGGTAACAAGAAACTCAACTGGGTTTTATTTTTTTGGATTTTGCTCTGAATTGCTGAAATAAGTGACTGTTTATATGGTAAATGCGGATGCCATGGTTCCATTTCCCCCTAGGCTGTTTTATAGAAATGGAGATAAAATGAAGATCTTATCTAATTTGATACATTTGAAACAGAAAATATACTTTAAAAAGAAACGATTCTACAGCACAAAAGACACAACATATTGATACTTACCCTACTGAACTTCATTTGGAATGCTGAACACAGGAGATGGGGTCTCAATATAATTTCTGGTCATATCTGAAATGGTTTTTGATTAAATTTCAGTATTATGTGTAAAAATGTCTAGATCAAATGTTATAAAGAAAAACATGCATGAATAAAAGATTAATAAAAAATATTTTAAGTGTCATATAAATACATGCATCACAAATGAGCAGTGCCATGGAAAAACCTTTAAAAGGTCTGAATAACCTTCACTTAATTTGATACCAGTTTAAAATTTGAGATTTAAGATTTGATACCAGTTTAAGAGTTCCTCTCAAAAACATTTTTATATTTTACCAAGGTCCCTCACACCTGAACTGTAACAGGAACAATGCAAAATGTGCTAAAGTAGATCAATTGCTTTCAGCAATTAGCTAGATAGTAAGTGGCTGTGGTAAATAATCACAGCACTTATAACATATTGTAATTTTTATTACACAATACTATAATTATAAATATTATCACAGTCATTGCTGCTGTATTTTAATTAATCATTTAATATATCATGTTTAACATTTTAAACTAATCATTAGAAAAAATAGGTACTAAATAAATTTTATTTTGAGGTTTCTCAAAAAGAGATATCTTTTATATTTAGTAAAACAACAGCACTGCTGTCCTGAACATACTAAAAAAAAAAAAGAAACATTTCAGTAAAACAAAAAAAAATTTAACTGGCAAGGGTAAAACAAATTAAGAACTTTACCAAATTGTTAGCTACCTAACAATATAACCCGCTCACATACACAAGCAGTTATATAGTAGTATTACTTCTACACCAAATTGATGACGTTATTAACGAAATATCACCATATAATAAGATAAATTAAAATTTAATGTTAGTTTATTTTGGTAATATTTTGTTTACTAGTTGAGACAGGAGCTCCTCTCCAGTGTTTCTCTCTCCCAGTGCAGTGTAGTTAGCGTTAGCTATGTAGCTACACAGAGCAGCACCACAGATCCAGGGAGTCAGGGAGGCAAAAAACACCAAGTTAAAGTAACTATATTTAATAACTCTACTCAAATAAACTGAAGAAATAAAGCATTTAACTCCACTTTTCACGCTTAATATCAGTTGCTAAATCTTACCTTGAAAGATGCAAGTTAAAAAGATTAGCTTAGCGTTAGCATGCTGAGGTAACTGACCAGTATCATAGTCTGCTAAGCTAAAAAAAACTGACTGACTTTCTGTGTAACCTACATTTTATGACGTAATTTTAGGGCAAAAGAAATTAAGAAAAACAGTTGACTTAGAATAAAGTTGCAATATTATAAGAATTAAATCATAATTTTACAAGATTAAAGTCATAATGTTAAAAAGACAACTGGATATTGTATTCAAATTGTTTCAGCCTTCTTAAAAGCTGTCTTAATTGTATTACCCTTGATTGTTTTGCTGTTCCTCTATTTCCAGTTTTAAATAATATAAAATACTAAAATTAATGTAAAAATCATATTTTGTAATAAATGGATTAAAACAGAGGAAAATACACCTTAAGTCACTCCTGTTTAACTGACAGCCCAGTTTCAGTATTCACCTGACCTCACCTGTTCTAATCATTCAGGTGGGGTTTTAATGGTTTCTGGTTCTGCTGCAGTCTAACCATTCAGGTTTAACTCCTTTCAGCCCACATTCAATTTTTTTTACTTAGTCCCGCCCATCATACTTTTAAAAACACACCTGAGGAGATCTCACAGATGCGAAGGACAGGCTACAATGGATTACACAGAACAGGTAAGTCTTCTTAAATAATAAATAAAATAAAAAAAAGAATAAAATAAAAATATATGTAGTAAAAGGTGAAATGGCCTAAACTGTACTTTATTTATACAAAATTATAATATATGATTTATACAGAAATTAAATATAGCTTAAGGGGCCAGATGCCAGATTCCCACAGCTGGAAAACAGGGCAGTCAATGTGTTTAGACTGTGTTTGCTGTGTTTACATTGTGTTTGCATTTGATTTTTGA
Organism: Astyanax mexicanus; assembly: GCF_023375975.1. Taxonomy (NCBI): domain Eukaryota; kingdom Metazoa; phylum Chordata; class Actinopteri; order Characiformes; family Acestrorhamphidae; genus Astyanax; species Astyanax mexicanus. The sequence goes on along the minus strand of NC_064419.1, from coordinate 9,022,169 downwards.
TTTTGATTTTTGTTGTATTGTTTAGTTTAATTAAAATGTATAATAGTTAGAATATTAGTTTTTTAACTGTTGCATTTTCTAATAAAACAGAACATTCAGAGTTGCTCATTTTGTGATTTTTACAGTTTAACAGATTAGCACTGCCTGCTGCATAGAGCATGCTAACTCTAAACACACTGTAAACAGTCCAGTATGTGATGATCAGACTGGCTGTAAACTCAGTAAGCTGCAAGTTACTGTGTGATCTCAGTTATGAATATAAATATAATGTAGGCTATTTGACAGTGTTCTAGAAGTTTTCAGCGTAAATGTAGTTTAGAGAATGTTGTCAGACCGGTTCTAAAACCTGATCTGCACCAACAGGTCGCTGAGATTGAAGCCTCCGCCCACTTTGGAGACCTGATTGAATTCAGCTATCCTATTGGCTACTCTCACTGGGGTGTCTACGATGGGGATGGATACGTCATACATTTTGCAGTTGCAGGTAGGAAAACACTGCTTATATATATCTACAGATGTTTAATGTTTGCAATATAGAGAAAGATACAATGTTTTTGCTGAAAAATCACTTGCTTTGAACAATTGAAAGTTTCATAATTAATTATTTGGTTTGAAATGTCCATGTATTATTAAGGTTTAGGTTTTAACTCTGCATAGATTAATTCAAATACACAATCTGACAATTGAAAATAGATCAGTCAGAAGTCTTTTCAACTTATTTGTAATAATTTATTATATATTTTGGTGTCAGTTTCAGGTTTATATAGGAATGGAACCAAATAATAATTCCCCCAAAAATCATGTTTATTATGTATTGTTTAAAAGTTATGATTTAAGGGCAAATAATAAGGCAATACACACTTTTTAAATTGTGTATGTTAGAAATTTAAAAAGATGCAATTCTGAAACTTTGCACCTTGTATTTTGCTCACATTTACAACATTTCCTGAAAACATTTTAGTAAAAACACTTTTTTGTTGACCCTTAAGTTTTTCATAAATTCTAAGATGTACTTTTTTTATTATAAACCCCACCCCAAGACGAGACCCAGGTGATGAACACTTTCCGAGGCTACCTCCAAACCGTGTTCCCGGTCTGCGGGGATCTACTCATCGGGGAGACCAAAATCCGCCGGGTGCCTGTCAAAGAAGTCACCGTCCCAAAGGGGGCGCACATCTTAGTGTGCAACAACCGGCACGCTCTAAAACCATCCACCCCAGAGGAGATGAGGATCCGCCGAGACGCGCTGCTGGATAAAGAGCTCAATTATAAACTCTTCTCGCTGAACTGCGAACACTTTGCTACATTCGTGCGATACGGGAAAGCAGTGTGTAACCAGGTGAGTGCAGATCTTCAGGCAGGCCCACACTCCTAAAGAGGCACTAAACCCCCTGATTTTCGTTAACTCCACCCTCAGCTCAAATTTGAAAAAGAGTAAAAAATTTGAGGTGTAGTTTGGGAGGGGCACTGGGTGATGTATGGGTTTAGAGGAAGGGTAGGAGGGAAAGCTGATTGGCTGAGCCTCAGCAGCAGGTGGTTTTATTGATAGACTGATCTGCATATTATAAGTGTCTGTGTACCAAGGTACGCGGACACATCATCCGTGCCTATAGCACATTTAAACCTTTGAGAGCATGCTTGCCAAATAAAGCTCAATGGGAATTTTTTCAGAACTTTGATTGGGCTATTCTAACACATACATATTCTTTGATCTAAACCATTCCACTGTAGCTCTGGTTGTATGTTTAGAGTCATTGTCTTGCTGGAAGGTGAATCTCCTTCCCAGTCTCAGGTTTTTTGCAACAGGTTTTCTTCCAGGATTGCCCTGTTTTGTCTCAATTCATCTTTCCATCAACTCTGACCACCTTGCCTGTCCCTGCTGTCCCACAGCATGATGCAACCATAAACATGTTTTACATTTGGGATAGTGTGCTCAAAGTGATGAGCAGTGTTACTTTTCGCCACATTTAGAGCTTTTTAACTTAGGCCAAACCTTTCAGCTTTGGTCTCATCTAACCACAGCACCTTCATCCACACATTTGCTTTCACATTTGTCTTTCTCTAAACATTTGTTTTCTTTATGTCACTGTCCAAGCCCATGAAAGTTGATGCCGCTTTTGCAAATGGTTAACTTCTGTTTTGCACAGTCCCTTTTTGTGTTGTATAGCAGTTCTGAAATGCAGGAATATATATATTGGGTTTGTACTATGTGTAATCAAAATAAATGCAAAAAACACTGTTATTTCCATTAGCATTTTAAATGGCTTGGAAAATATCTTGTATAACCACGTTATGTGGTAACCCTCCTTTGCTTATGTTTTTTTACAGGAAATTAAAATACATTTGTGTGTGTGTGTATGTTTTTTTTTTTTTCAGATCCCAGGAAAGACCAAAAATAAGGAGTGTGAGGAGGCCACCAAAGTATTTGCGGAGATTGTGACTAACTATTACTCGTGATTTGATTATGTAACAAAAACAGTGCAAACACATGTTTAATTGTAATATAAATAAATAAATATTAAATTTCTTAAATATTTTCTTTGGAGTTTGTGGATTCACACAGCACTACAGAGTTTTTTGTGCATTTTTAAGTGTATTAATATTCTAATCAACAGCTGTAAGTTATACTGATTTGGCAGGAGTTTGGTGTACTTGGTATAATAGTGCACAAAATGGATATGAAAACACTGCCTGATGCCTGACACACTGTTTTACCAGAGTTCTGAGCTTGGAGGAATCAGGAGCATGCCTAGGCCTTGACTATGATTTCAAAGGGTTTATATTAACCCCGGGTCTTTACTCATACCAAATTTATTTTATAGGTGAACTAAGAGCAAAACCATTGTAAATCAAAAACACATATTCAACAACTCATCATCAAAACGGCAAAACGTAGCATCGTCTGAGTCTTAGACTTAATAAGAGTGATGTGAAGATGGCATACAAAACTATTGAAGGGTAAAGTCACACTGTATGCTGTATACTCAATTCTAGAGAAAACTGCAAAAGTTATGTTTAAAATGTCCTCATGTAGCTGTAAAAGTGCACTTAGCTCTCATAAGACCATTAAACAGTTCTGCGACACCTTGATTTAGCATAAATTGATTTTACGCTGTTTACATTGTATTGTCCAAAATGAAGAAATAGATCTGCATATATATGTTTGCTATATTGTCCAGCTCTAACTGCAGTCATCTGATTATAATCCAATCATGAACTGCATGTAAATGTACTCAGTGTCTTTGCCTCCTCCATGCACATTATAAACAAACAAAAAACATTTGTCTGTTGAACAACTTTACACATTTCCTGCAATTGGACTGTTAAACAATTAAACTATTTTTTCAAGCCATAATTTTTAAAGTTTTGTTGCAGGGCTATATAAAAGGCAAAAACAAATTTATTTAAAAGCTAAATGTTGTATGCTGAAAACCCCTAGCCTAATACAAACATGGCACAACAAGTATGGAAATTTGTCCTAGGTAGACATTTCCTTGTATTAGCAATGCTTCTTGGAAGTAAATCTTATACCGTTGGAATGCCTGTTCATTTTCCTTTTAAATGGTTCCACCTTTGTAAGGAACATGCATTTGTGGGATGAGTAGCAGAACAGCAAACAACTTATTCACCCATTGACTCATTTGGTGTTTGAAAATCTTCTTAGGGTATCGTCTTTTTGGGAGGCCCTACTTAATGCCCTGTCTCTGACATTCCCCATTATCCCCGGCATTCAGTTTGGAGATGGTATTAGGGCACAATTTGTGCAAAGGGCACAAACACATGTTCCTTACAAATGTGTTAACAATTAAAATGGTTATTAACAGGCTTTCCTACTGTATAAGATTTATTGCTAAGAAGTAAGAACATTGTTACAACAAATAAATAATCTACCAAACAAAAATATCCTTACTTTGTGTGCTATGTTCCTGTTACATGAGCCACTGAAACCAGTTCAGCAGTGCTACTCACTTCAGCTGTCAGTGATTTTAATGTTAAGGCTGATCATTCTATGCAGTAAAACAAGGTAGATGCCATTTTCTAATGGTGTGACAGTAATGATTAACAGTACAGTAATGAGACGCTGCCTGGGAGATCACTGGTTCGAAACCCGCCCATGTAGCTTGCCATCAGCTGCCGAAGCCCTGAGAGAGCACAATTGGCCATGCTCTCTCTGGGTGGGTAGCTGGCTCTCTCTGCCCACATCACTCAAAAGGGTGATGTCTGCAGCACAAGGCGTCTGTGAGCTGATGTATTGGAACTGAGCCTCTGCGCTTTTCTCTCAGCGTGCTGGCTACTCGGCCATGCTGCATCAGCAGCAGTAATTCAGGTTACCCTCCTGGTGTAACCTCCTAATGAGTGGGTTAAGTAACTGGCCTTTTGAACTGGGGAGAAAAAAAATCAACCTTTATTTTGAGTTCATTGAGGGCAAGCCTTATTTTAATGTAGCCGAGCATTTACAAAAACAGGGATTGACACTACAAAGACTACATTTAATAATTTTAAATTAAAAGAATATTATATATAAATAAATAAAAATAAAAATGTATCAAATGTATCAAAACTTGAGGTTTAATTTATAATAAATTAAGATGAAAAGAAGATCATATAAAACACAATAAAAGAATAATAAATAATAATTATAAAGAAACGAATTGAAATAAGTTAAAAAGTAATAATACATATAATGAAAAATAAAATAATGACATACATGTTTATTGTTTTGTGACAGAAATAATGATTTTTACACTGTCACTGTACAGACCTTCGCTAAAATGATAAATAAGCGCTGATTGGTCCACAGACCCATGAACTCGAGTGTGGGCGGGGTCAGCGCTGCCTCCGTATCCCGGATGTTGCCCCCCGCTTTGGACATCCCCGGATGTTCCTTCATCTTAGCAGTGGGCAGTAATGGCCGCTCCGCTGAAGCGCTGCTGCGGGACTCCGCTCACACCCAGCCCGGCCGCCCTCACCGCCAGCCCCGCCAGCTCAGCCTGCCCGGCCGCACCCAGCGCCCTCTCCGCCTGCTTATAATCGCGCCCAACTCCCCTCACAGCCCGGGTTCCGGAGACCAGCGGTTGGTAAACACAGCCTCCTCACTCCGCCTAGCCTAGCCTAGCTTAGCTACATGCTAAGAGAATCAAATAAACAGCGGACAGAACCGCACGAACCAACACAGCTAACTACCTAGCAAGTCATTTGATCACGTACTGCAGGACTACACACAGAGCCTAGCCTAAATCTCGTTGTCTAGAACGCCAAAGCCGCTTTTATCCGCGTTAGTTGTCTATGTTAGTTAACCTAGCTAATACCATCCGGTCTGCTCTTCTGTTTACAGCGCGAGTAGCAGCTTTTCCAGCCCCGTGCACGAGCCTGTGGTTATTAGCTAATTGGTTCCCTTCAAAATCTAGTAGATTGGTAACTCGCAACCAGCGTTAGAGTTCTGTGCAGGAGCTGAGGAGTGGTGTAGATAGCTAAAACCCAAAGGGGCAGGCGAAGTTCTCACGCACGCACGAGCTGAGAACGTTGCAGGCAGTTAGAACAGAATACAACACAGCACACAGTGACTGTTCTTATGTGTTCTTATGCTGTTATAACTGTTATAACTGTTCTTATGCGCACGAGCTGCTGCACGTTGTGGCTGTTTAAACTGTCTACAGTGGTTCTCAAACATTTTAGACCATGTAGCTCCCAAAATCAAACTATAAAGTTATTAACAGCAGCATATGAAGACTAGGGACATGTGTAATGTGTAATAAGGCTGTTTGATATCTTGCTGTCAGTGTGAAACTCAATAAATTAATGCTATTGCTGTCATCTTGAAGGTAATGACATTTGGAGAATTTTTTTTTTATCTGACAGTGAAAATATGTCATTGTCTACAATAAAAACTGTCAAATTAGTAAATTCCTAGTGATTTTGGTATCCCCTGGTGCCCACAGGCAAAAAAGGTATTTGGGGGTCTACCACCTTTGTGTGCTTCAGTGACCACCAGTGGTACATGTACTACAGTTTGAGGACCACTGGTCTAGAACATGACTTTGTCTGAAAGGGGATTGCTTTGATGAATGCTTTGCTCAATTACACAGAACATGAAAGTCGTTGTTCTGTAAGGTTCTGCATATTAATTATACTCCTGTAGTTCTGCTGGGTGTTTTAGGTTCTTGACAATTGAAAGCACTGTTTTAAAGGATTCTGGATGTCAGCTTAATGTTCTGTTTACTGAGATTGTGAAAGTGTCTTCAGAGGGTTCTGCACAGCATTAGCTGAGTGCTTTAACTATTAGGGTTGTACATTGACAAGCATGTTATGATGCACATCACAATGCAGGGGTTATGATTCAATATGTCAGTGTTTCAGCCATTTTGCAGTACTGTAACCAATGTGATTTATATTGTGATTTTAAACAGTCATAATATAAAAAAAAAACATCTATAAAATCTGATTAATAAAGGTCTACTTTTTATCCAATCAGAATAGTGGGATGTAAGGACAGAGTAAAACACTGCTATGTTGTTGAGCGGGTCTACTTTTTATTTAATCAGAATAGTGGGATGTAAGGACAGAGTACAACACTATGTTGTTGGGCGGGGCTTAACCAGTTTAACTCAGTAACTCATTCTATAGTTTTGATGCTGGTATTCAGTAGCTGATCTAAATGATCCAGGACCAATTAAAATGATTCACTAATTGCTCTAAATGGTTCAGTATTTAATGTTAGCGATTCATTAACTACATACATGATTCAATAACTGCTATTAATGTTTCCACAGACTGTATCAACTACAGTCATTTACTAAAGCCTTTCTATGAATCAGTTTCTGCTATGCTATCGTTAATAACAAAATAATTCTTTAGTTGCCCAAGATGTATGTTTGGAGTGTACACATGTATTTATGCACAGTTTCAACATGTCTTTAAATAACGGGCTCAGTTTGAGCAACACATTAAATTTAGATTGTAGAAGCTGAATGTTGAATGTTGGGTAATAGTTGTTGAACTGAATGGATGTCCCAGGGTAACCTGTAAGTCCTGTGAGTGAGACCAGTCTGTTGAGCAATCCAGTTTAATCTGAGCAGATTCCAGTTCTTTGACAGCAGCTCAGGGCTGGAGGGCTACAGTGCAGCACAGTTCATTTAGTTTAACTGGGTCTAGTTGGTTTGTGTTGTGGCAGGAAACCACCTACTGTACAACACTGGACACGTGTATTCTAGGGATTTAGTCACATGATTTCAGTTGCTAACAAAGCTGCAGTGGCTTCAGCCTTTAACTATAACTAGGCTAGTGACCTGAGTGGTTGGTTTGAGTAAAATGATGCTTGTTAGTAGATATTTAAGTATAAAAGGGCAGAAAGCAACACATTTGTAGTGTGAGTAATGCCAGCATGGTGGATGGGTGGAGACACAGCTGTCATATAATTTACCTGTTTAATAACTCACCTGCAGAGACATCACAAACTCTCTCATGCTTTCTAGAAAAAAAAAAACTAAACATCACATTTTAGGGACCAAACATCTGCCTTTGCCAATGTTCATTGGTGAATGATGGCTAAAATGATCACTTTAATTTGTAAATTAGTTTGTAGATGTTTTGAATGATTGTTCTGATAATGCAAAAAGCAGCACATTTTGTTGCTCTAACTTCATCTTTGCCAGCTTAGCTATGCCAGGGTGTTCTGTGGACTCCTACTAATTGATATGTGCTGCACACAACCACAGTCTTTAATGTTTCATGAGTTTTTTTTGTGGTAAATCTGTGTTGTACTTAATAACAAGGCATCTCTTAGGGGTGTACTCACTTTTTGCCAGCGGTTTAGGCATTAATAGCTGTCTGCTCATTTATTTTGAGGGCACAGCAAATTTACAATGTTACAAGCTGTGCACTGACTACATTGTATCAAAGTGTCATGTCTTCAGTGTTGTCCCATTAAAATATAGAATATTTATAAAAATGTGAAGTGTGTATTTGCTTTTGTGAGATACTGTATACTATGAAAACACGTGAAATTACGATGCACTATGTCCATTAATACGTTACAAGTGATGAGGAAGATAGCACCACCCACCCACTCAAATTCAGATTCAAACCAAAAGTACCCAAATCATAGGCTACATTCACATTACAAGCCACATTGCTTAAATCTGATATTTTGCTTAGATTTGGCTATTCTGAGGGTTTAAATTCAGAAATGTATAAGTGACCTGTATCTGAGTATAAACTTCGCCTTTTTCACCAACAACAAAAAAAGTAATATTTAAGAGACGACTCGTAGCTTTATAAAGGGAAATGGATGTGTTAGCAGCTCATATGTGGAGCATCTTTTGCTGGAGTGGAGAGTAAACAGCTGGTCTGAAGGACATGCTCAGGTTGAACAGGTGAAAAAAGGCCAAGCGGTTTGCTTTTGCTGTTTTTGCAGCTATTAGCTGCACAGTTGCACCAAGAGGTGTGTGAGTACAAGAGAGAAGCCAGCAATGGTCGACCCCGGTCTGGTGATGACAAAGCAAAAAGACGCATGAATTTTGATTTGACCGTTCACATTCATGTCTCATGTCTATGGATCGAATACGTATCCGATTTAGGACCACATATGAAAGTGACTCAAATCTGATTTGAAAAAATCAGATTTGGCACATTCACACAGCCATGAAAAAAATCTGCCAGTGGTTTTAATTTTATGGCTGATTAATGATCAGATATAGTTACTGATTATTGTTTTTTTCTTTTTTTGACAGGATGCAGCTGGGTGAGACTGTTTCCTGTGGTTTGTGTTGAATTATATAAACGTTAATTTAGCATTAATTTGCAGTACAACATCGTCAACAACGGTGACATCAACCCTCCCACCCTGCCGTCCACGTGCTTGGAGCAGAGTGATGAGCTCACAGCAGCGTGGGAATGCCACCCCGCCCCTCCTCGCTCCTCACACCTCGTCCTCCAGCCATGGTAGGCGGGGCTCGTCTCCCGGCCCAATGGACTCCTACCCACGATCCTCCAGGAGGGGCTGGGGTGGCACGTCCTCATCCACAGCAGCACACGCTAATGCAGGTAAGCGGAAATGCTCTGGTTTACTAACAGACTTACCTGCTATTCTATTAAATATGTACAGTTAAAAAGAAATCTCGTGTAACATTGACTTTGGGTGTGGTAAAACATGATGAAGTACTTTTGTTGAATAATTGTTGAGTCATTTGGTGCTTTTTGCCCAGCACGCTGTACAACGGGCGTATAGTATTGTAGCAGAGTCTATGTATGTATGTCTGTCATTATCAGTACAATGATGGCGGCACACGAAGCTGAAAGCTAGTGGCACGGGATGTAAACTGTGCACTTATCGGGGCTATATAGAGTGTAGGGCAAACAGCACAAAATTACTATCTCAGGAAGCTGTAGGAAAGTGGTGGTGGGCTATTCAACAAAGGGAAGTACTTTTTTTTTTTTTAAATCATGTTTTACTACACCAAAGTCAATTTTACACGAGTTCTCCTTTAAACTTTAAAAGGGGGGTAAGAAAATGTTATCAAATAATTTTTGAATTAAAATTAAATTTGAGTTTGAATTTTAACTCACATCCAACTGTATGCAAACAATAACATGATGGGGTTTCTCACGAGAAATGTTTTGTATATATATATTTTTTTGTTTGTTTTTGATCTCAAAAGATTTAAACAGTGGGGTTTTGATGCATAGCATTTACAGCATCAGTTACTGACCCCACATATTGTCCATATTGTCCGTTCTTAGGTTAAATATATTCTATCTTTCAAATAATATCAAATCAATGTTGATGGTTTTCAATATCAATGTCTTTCTTCCTATTTCAAGTGAGCAGAACATCTTCAGCCTCCTGCAGTAGCTCTACCTTGTGTAGTATCCCCACCTCCTCTCGGAGAGCTGCGTCGGGCCGCTCTGAGCCCTGGCCGGAGGAGGCAGTGGACGACGCGTATGGTCTTTACTCGCTGCACCGCATGTTCGACATCGTGGGTGCTCATCTGACGCACCGGGACGTCCGAGTGCTCTCCTTCCTGTTCGTGGACGTAATCGATGAATACGAGCGTGGAGGAATTCGGAGTGGGAAGGATTTTCTGTTGGCGCTGGAGCGACAGGGTCGCTGCGACGAGACAAACTTCCGGCACGTTCTCCAGCTGCTCCGCATCATCACCAGACACGACCTGCTGCCTTATGTTACTCTACGCAAGAGGCAGACGGGTGAGGAAAATCAGAAAACTTATCATTTTGTAATTCTGTATAATTTTAATTGTGTGCAATTTACCTGTGCTTTTAAAAGTCATTACAGTATTTAAAAAAAATCATAAAGTGTATTAATATTTTCTTACAACTCTAGACATTAGTTGAAGTATCTTGATATGTTTTGCAAAACTGTGATGTTTCTCAAAAACACAGTATTATGGTATTAATTATTAATTTATATAAACATAAGGGTTTTATACAGTTGTTAAAGCACATATGTATATGTGTATGTATATAGTGAAGAAACCTAATAGTTAATAAAACAAAAATGTTTTTCTAGAAAATAAAGAAAAAATACATTTGGTGGTGAAACAAATCAGCAAAATTTAGGTAAACTACAGAAAAAACATGTTCAGTATTTCATTTTTATTTATTTATTTTTAAACAAGAATAGAAAATGGCTAAGAAACGAATACAAAATATTTTTCTTTACCTAAAAAAATCCCTGTACCTAATCATTTGTATTTTAAAGTGATCCCTAGCATTTGCCAGCTATTCACAGCACAGCTACAGTGTATTAATGCGTCTTAAACCATTGTTTTGCAGTGTGTCCAGACCCAGTGGATAAGTACTTAGAGGAGACATCTGTACGCTACATTTCACCCAGAGGAGGTCGGGCTGACAGCCAACAGGCCACGCCCCACAGACGAGCAGGTGTGTGTGTTTGACTACCTTTCTTCTGTGCATCAGTGCCTCACCGACTTCTGATGACTTTTCTCATATGTATGAAACACAACATAAATGTAATTTTTTTTTTCAAATTCACAATTTACTGTCCTGATGATTGAGGATGTGATTTGTGAATGAGAGTTACTTTCCTGTCACAGCCAGCGGACACAGTCACCGCCACCATCATCTATGGTGTATTCCTGATACAAATGTTAAATACCTGCACAACATCGGCAATCGAATGTCCCTTCCATCTGCGCCCTCTATCAGACGCTTGTTGTATAATTCGCATGGCCTTGCCATGACCACACTGACCAGTGTTCAGCCCCACGAGATAGCACCTCGCAACTTACACATTTGTTTGTGTCCAAACCATCTGTACCGCTGTCCCATGGTTTTTGACATGTCACTGTAATATTCCCCCCCTTTTCCTGTCTGTTAGGACCCCAGCCTGTGATCTGCTGCCCTGCCCCATCAGAGTCTCCAGTGGGCCCGCCCCGTGCCAAACCTGCGCCACACACTCCCAACAGGAAGAGGAAGAGGGCTCACAGTGCAGCTGACTGCAGAGAAAAACAAACCTGCGGTATGACGACACATACAGTGTGTGACTAAGTGTGCAATGTAAAAACTTTACATAGCACCCCATACGCTTCCTGTAGTGTTTTACAGTCTGTCAGGATGAACACTTGGTTCCTATTAAGATTATAGAAAATCCCTTAATATTAGTTTGGCAGAATAAGTTTGTGGATCATATGAACATTATTATTTTTCATTATTATATATTTTTTTAATGAACATATGGATCATATGAAATATAGAATGCCCTCTACATTCTCTGTAGTGTATTACAGTATTGTCTAAACGAGCTTGTGTATCATAACATTATGGAGCACCCTTTATGCTTATTGTAGCATTGTAGTCTGTCAGAGTAATCTTCTTATAAGTAATTACAAAAAAAAATTGTATCACAATATATTTATTAAGTTTGCTCATTGGGATATGATAACAAAAAAACAAACACTGATGAAACATTTTGTGTCAATATATATATATATACTGGTATTAAATTTATGTCCAGTCCTACTTATGCTAATGTCTTTCTCTCCAACTCCCTCCATCTAGACATCCGCCTTCGTGTTCGGGCCGAATACTGCCAGCACGACTCGGCTCTGCAGGGCAACGTCTTCTCCAACAAGCAGGAGGCGCTGGAGAGGCAGTTTGAGCGCTTCAACCAGGCCAACACCATCCTGAAGTCACGTGACCTGGGCTCCATCATCTGTGACATCAAGTTCTCAGAGCTGACGTACCTGGACGCCTTCTGGCGGGACTACATTAACGGCTCTCTGCTGGAGGCGCTGAAGGGCGTCTTCATCACGGACTCGCTCAAACAAGCGGTCGGCCACGAGGCCATCAAACTGCTCGTTAACGTGGACGAGGAAGACTACCAGGCCGGTCGGAGGAAGCTTCTGAGGAACCTGATGGCGGGAGGGGCGGGATCAGGCAGCCGGGAGGCGGGGTCATCTTAGTGGAGGCGGAGTCTGTAAGTCTGCGCCAGAGGCTGGAGCGCTTTAAGCGCCAGTGGACTAAAAAAAAAGTGACCCTGGAAAGGTGCAGCAAATGAACTGCAGTGGTGGACTAGAAGCGCTGGACTGGGATCAGAGCACTAAAGCGTTGTGTAAAGTGACTCCTAAAAACAATAGCAAGGGGAACAGAGCGAGAGGAGGTGTGTTTCAGGCCCCAGGCCGCGGTGAATGTAGAGAAAGGGATTTTAAAAGTGTTCGGAGACGTTTGCGCTTTTTTTATTTTGAAGTATAATTCAATCAAGGTGTGAAAATAAACGTAATCGGTGGAAACGGAGGGACAGAAAGAAAGGCATTTCATTTCTTTTGGCGTTTTTCATGCTGGTTAAGCAACACTAATGTTTTTTTTTTAAACTTGTGAATGCCCACACTTAGTTTTTCTCTTTTGTACGTCTTTTCATTGAGTATTGTTGCACAGACCTTCGTTTTTATGACTGTGAATCTGTCTGAGTGTGTGTAGGTGGAGAAAGGTGGTGGCGATGGGCAGGGTTCTGTCCCCGCAGCAGCTGGCTTACCTTCTATTAGTCGCGCAGTTTTCTGACCAGCCTTGTATTTATAATATGATGACGCATCCGTGTGCAACTTCTTTCCTTTCTTTTCCTGAGAGGCTTGAAGAAGAAGAGGGGGGGGAACTCATTTGAATTTGGAAACTGTATGTAATGTCTTTGAGCAGCAGCCATGCCCAAGATATTAGCATTAGCAACTTCACATCTGGTTTTAGGCCTGTGGCAATAATTATGGGCGTTTCGAAGACATATTGTCTAAGAAATACATTTATCAAAAAAATAGTTGCACCCAGAAGTGGTTTGCAGTGATATTCAGAACCTCCACCAAGACAAAAGTGGGACCCTTTACTGAAGATGACTAAAGGTCTGACTCGTCCCTGCTATTTTGAGTCACTTTGACCGTGTGGCATGACTACCAACCAAGTTTCATTACTGTCTGTTAATTTCTTCTGGGTGCAACTGTTTTGTTTGGTGATTTAAGGTAATTGTGATAATTACAGTACTTAAAGTGACTGGCCTATCTGGAATAATGGTCCACTTTGATGTTTTTTTTCTGGACTAAATGGTTGGTTTAGGCAAGTCCAGTCCCTTTATACTGACCGGAATACTTTCTACTTCCAGAATACCAGATTTCAGTACATACACAAGCTGTTCCCGTGTAATTGCACAACCCAAGTTGTTTATTGGCTGTCTAATTGATTCCAAATTTGTATGTGTATTAACAGTGTCCGCAATCTTTGATTACCCTTACTCATTGTGGACCCATTGCACCCAGTTCCAGTACCTTCCATCTATTTTGTGTATAAGCCACGCCCACTTCAGTTTTTTGTATTAAACCTAATATTTTTGAAAATATTTAAGTTAAGGGATCACTGTTGAGTTCAGGGTAATGTGTTGACATTAACTGCCACTGTGGACAGTAGGAAAGTGCAGAATTTGATTCTGAGCATTTTCAGCTTCTAGATCTAGAACTAACACTGGGTTGAATTGATCAACTTTTCCTCCATCCACAAAAAGGTTCTTTTACAGCTGTTGTTGCTCGATTGAATGAGCTTTAAAGAATGATCCATCTCAGGGTACATTAAAAACAATATTAAATAAATAATATAAATTTAAGTTTTGTGATTTAGGGATGCACTGAAATAAAAAAAATTGACAAACCAAAATCAAACAAAATTATTAATAAATATTTTTTAATAAATAATTATTACTCTTCACTTATTCAACTAAACAACTTTTTTTTAACTACAATATTCATTGCATCCCTAATTGTAATAGACACAGAGACTGCTATAGTCTCATATTAAGATAATTAAAGATTAGAGATGCATTAAGAAATTAAAACTATTGAGCCAAAAAAGCACTTTTTGTAAACTTTTAGTGTTTGGCTAAATAATGATCAAATTACAACATTTGGAAATGTAAATGTTGATATTTTTTAAACAGCTTTTTGTCTTTGAAAAGCAAGACAGTGCTTTTATTCTGTTACATTTATGCAATGGTGAAAAAACTGACAAAACTAATGAAACCCTTACATTTTGTTTGGTTTCTGTCGCAATTTTTTATTTTGGTGAATCCCTAAAAGTATTAACACTCTAAATTGGGCTTATCCAACCTTACAACAGCAACTGTAAAAAAAAAAAAAAAAAAAAACTTAATTGTGGGTAGAGCTGGCAATCATGAGTTAATGGTCTTAATGATGAAGTTAGTCCAAGAACATGTGGGTTCTCAGTGGCCAAGAATATCAGTGTTGTGATTTTGGACCAAAACTCCAGACTGTTCTGCGTGCGATTGGTTAGTACTGTTTAAAGCAGGGGGTCAGGTATGGTTCCTGTGGGAACACTCTTCTGAAAGGGAAAGCCTGGAGTCTGGACACCACCCAGTGCAAAATGTTGTTCTGTGTGGACCTGCAGAGACCTTGAACAGCCATCTTAATAGCAGCAAGAGTTATGTTAAAAAAGGGTCTGAGTGACTGCTTTAGATGTATACTTCCGCTCTGGATTATCTGGCCCGCAGCCATCCCTGCTTTTCCATCAATACTTGCTTTCATGCACATTTTTTAAATTTATTTATTGTGTTTTGAGAGATTTGATGCCCTTCATTTTTCGTTTTTCTTGCCTTCTCTTTTGCTATAAGCAGTGACTGTATAAAAGCACGGACAGCAGCAGAACTCAAAAAGTCTTTTAAAAGTGATGCTCACCACAGGTCTAGTGCCTCTGCTGGCTGGTTGCAGTATAGTAGTGCATAGCTCGGTCCATTTTCCATCTTGTTTTTCTCCTCTAAACTGTCCTTCCATCTCCAGTATCTATTCCAACAGTTAATTTTCCCTGTGCTATCAGTGCCACAGTTTATTTCCCCCAGAAATTTAGTTTTTTAAATCATACTCTGCTATATTGTAAGAAGGCAGGGCTGCACTTAGGAATGAAGTGATTGAAAGACAGCTTTGGCTGGAACAGAGCATTTTTATTACATGGAGAGGCTGATTTGTAGTAGCGTTTTCGGGAGCTGGCTAGTTAAAGTTAAATAATAATACTGTTATTATACCATATGGTGATCAATATGCTGTTGGTCATATTTAACATTTAGTTTAGACACAATCCAAACAATCGCAGGTGTCGCCAAAGGTTTAAGGCGCTTGGTTGCAATTTTTTTGCAACATTGTGAGCCGTTTTGGTTTAATTTCTATAGAACAATAGAGAATTAGACCATAGAGTCTGTGCTTATATACAGTCATTGTTTTTAAGGATCCGGGTGCTCAACTTGAGCTCCAGTAAACAGCGACAAAATATCAGAATTAATTTCCTCTGCGGGCGACTGGTTTGTTGCAATGCGATTCGCTTCAGAACACTTACGGCTTAAAAAAATAGCTCAAAAATACCAAAGCTAATTCCGAACACACACTTACTGTTTTTTATGTCCCCCTCTTTACCTGCTCTCAAATGACCCGTTGAAATGCTGGTGGGTCAGTCAGCTGTCGCTGTAATCGTTACGAAAACAGATTGATAACAGATCGAGATTTCCCTGTATGGTTTTCCTAATGGAACTAAACTAACGTTATGAAATCGGTATCTATTATATAGGTTCTATGTTCTGTTGGTTGTGTTTTTGAGTGTTTGTCCATTAAAACTTGCATGTAAATGACTTTGATCCCTGCAGGCATCACAGTGGAAAAAAACCTGAGCTGTTTTCGTTAAACTTCCGAACTTTGCAAAGTTTCTAACCTCTTTTCTACGTTTTTTTTTTTTTTTGTAGAGATTGCGGTTGAGAGTGCTGCTGTTTTTCCTTTTTTTTTATAGAGAAAGAGAGATTTGGCATTCTCGAATGAGCAGATCGGACGCAGATGGACGGAGCACTTTGTTTTGTACTCGAGTATTTCACCTCCTGTAAGCCTAGTCGAGTCGTAAACACCATTACGAAAAAAGAAAAAAAAAACAATGTAGGAGAAACAACGCAGCATCTGCGGAATGTTGCATTTAATGAATATTTGATCCATGAACCGTTTTATTTTTGTTCACCATGGCGGCAATTGTGTTAAGTGATACATTTACATGCATAATAGTTGGCTGATTAATTCAGTGTACAAATCAATAAAACAAAAAAACAATTTAATAAAGTGGGCTGTGATGTCTTATTTCTAAAAAAAAAAAAAAAAAAAAGATTGATTGAGGAAAAGGCAAAGTATTGTGTTAAATGGTATACTAATGTAGATGAAGCGTTCTTTACAGAGATGCAGCTTACCCAGAAAAATTGTTGTTTATTATATATTAAATTATTTGTTACCAAATTATTATTCCCCCAGTTACCCCTCCTACTTACTAGAAACCCCTCTCCCCATCACTGCAGTGCTCCTGGCTTTTGGAGGGCATGGACAAGCACATGTGTAAAGTTAAGCTCCGCCTTTTCCCCCATCCAATCAATGCAGCATCATAAATCACCCAAGTGCTCAGAGGAAATTGCTGTCTCCCCAGCTTTCATACCTCAGCCAACAGAGAGATGTCTGTGATTACTACCCACCCACCCAGAGAAAGCATGACCAACTGTGCTCTCTCGGACTCTGGCTGCTGATGGAGAAGCAATTTGATCTAGGATTCAAACCCGTGATCCTTAGATCTTGGCCATGTGGACCAGCCAAAGCTCCTCCTTTTGTCTGAGAAATCACAAAAATTAATATTCTAGCAATAACTTGAATCCTATATTCATATTGCATACATAATACCTTGTTTAGTAGAAGCAGTGTTAACAGTGACGTACCATGTTATAAAATGTCACACGTGTGTGCCTTTTATAAATGGAGGTTTCACTATGCCTTACAATATATGTTCATAAGAAAATGGTACATACTAACTAAATGCATTATGATACACTTGTACTTAATAATGTGTTTTATATGTCACTACAAGCTTTTGACAGGCATTATGTATGCTATATAGTGCATGATTTCTAAGATTTCTTTTACAAAATGTTTCTTAGGGGAACACTACAGCATTTCTAATCATACCAAACAACAATGAACCTCCCATTTTGTTTATAGTCCATGCAGTCTGTGTTCAAACTGCTCTTTTATGTAGAGCAGCCTGCAGGGCATTACTGGATGACTATCTTCCCTCCAGACGGACAGCATAAATGTTGGTGGTACTTTTCCTCCAGTCAGGAAAGGGTTATGTTTCTCATTATCTGCGTTTCAAAGCATTGGTAGCAGCCCAGGTAGGTTGTTTAGGTAGATTTCTTGGTCGCAACATCATAAAAAGTCTGTTTTAAAGTGAAGGAACACTTTACATACACAGCTGACAAATGCAGGCGACATTCGAGAGATTTGGAAAACGCAACTGATGTATCTTTTGTGGCGTTCCATTTCCCACCATTCTTTGTGTAAGTAGAATGTAAAAGGAAAACAAACAATATGTTCGTTTTTATATTAATTTATTTCACAAAGAAAATGAGGTATTGAGAGTGGAGGGAACTTTCTAGTGACCTCACCACAAAGCTTCATAGGACAGTCCTTCCCAGGCTGTGCCGCCTACTTTGACTGCAGCCTAAGCTTTGAAACGCAGCTACTTCTCCACCTAGGATCAGATCACTCGAGACAGATTTTAATACCAAGTGTAAACAGGACCCTAATCACAGCCTTGTCCTGTAGGCCTAGTTAGAACGATGGGAACTGCTATGTTCTGAGGCTGGTTGTAATTCTTGCTTATTGCTGTTTGACTTTTGCCTTTTTTAACAACAGTTTGATCAAAGCCCGGCAGGTCATATAACTGAGAAGACACAAGGCCATAACAACACCTAGCAACAGTGCTAACACGTCCACATTGTGATATTCATACCAGGACAATTTGTAGGACTCGGTACGCAAATGTGCCGCACCTTTGTGCCTTATAATATACTCCAGCCAGAAGATGGCAGTATCCATCGGTTTCAGTGGTGTGTCGTGATGCAACTGCGACATCTTACGCATTTTTTCCCTGTAGGGTTTCTTTTCGTCCAAGATATCCGTCAATGCTTGGGTTAGTGAGTCCACATCCAGGGATGTAACTTCCAGTACTTTGGCAACCCCTCTGGCCTCAAGGCGTATCATGTTGTCGAACTGGTCAAAGATCAGTGGTATTCCCAGGACTGGGACTCCATGGTAGATGGCCTCGTAGATACCATTGGTACCGCCGTGTGTGATGAAAGCTTTGGTTTTTGGATGACCCAGAAGGTCGTTCTGTGGAAGCCAGTCGACAATCAGTGTGTTTTTGCCAAGTGTGGAAGGCTTCGGCCCCAGGTTTCTCCACACCACCTTTTGGGGCAGACGAGCGAAAGCAGAAGCGACGATTTCTGATATCTCTGGTCCAAGGCTTCCGAGCAGTGTGCCAAGAGACATCACCACAATGCCATGCTCCCCTGAGCTCTGCACAAACCTCTCTAAGTCAGCAGGCAAAGGCTTAGAAGGCTTGCACTGGAACCCTCCCATGTAGACCACGTTTGGCATCGTAGGCCGAGGAAACTCGAACACAAAGTCAACTCGCATGAGCCACAGGTCAGCTCCCTGGATAAGGGAGTAGATATTGGAATCTGGGTCTATAAATTTGCTGATGACATCCTGATAAAGTGGCCTGGTGGTGATGTGGTCGATGTACTGGCCGATTCCATAGTGCAAAAGGTTCTTCAATCTGTTCTTGAAAGTCATTTTATCGGTGACTTGCGACCCAATCGTCGGGATGTATGAAAGAGGAGACGGCGCGATTGAAAAGTGTCCATCTCCATTTGTTATCCAACGAACGTTGAATACCATTGGTAGACCCAAGTATTTACCCAACACTACTCCACCTCCGAAGCCAGGATCTGTCAGGAGCAAATCGTACTTGGCGCCTTTCAGTTTCCTCACAAGTCTTTTATCCTCCAAGATGGTCCTCACCATTTCAGCACTTGCCCTGTGAGCCTCCAGCAGCAGATTGATGGTCTCTTGCTGGTAAGCGATGAACGAAAGAATGGACCCTTCTCCTCTCCGGATGTCAATGTTCCTCTTCAAGAAGGACGCCATGAACTCAGGGTTCTCCAGGTGGCTAGCATGGTTGACCGGTACAGTAAGAGAAATGTAGTGTGGAGTTTTCTCTGGAATGTACCAACTTGTGGAGGAACGGACTACAGTCAGCTCATGACCTCGCTGGTGAAGCTCTTTAAGCACAATGTTCATGTTGAGCCAGTGGCTGCCATCCACCGGGTACACCAAGATCCTGCCTGCTCTGGTGAGAGGAGGTTGGATCCACAAGAGGGCAGTGAGAAGCAGGAGCATGGGGCAAGGGAGGAGCATTGTCTGAAAATGGAAACAGGTTTTTAACACATTTGTCAGTTCAGTACATTGTGGGGATGTTCTGGCATATCAAAATCATCATATACTATCATATATCATTCTCCATAATTCAGAGACCTTTGTCGAGTCTCATGTTTATCTTAAAAATATTCTAAAATAGATGCTGATGTTTCTAGTTGTGTAGATTTGGAGTTTTGGTTTTGCACCCGTGTTTCTACACTTGAAAAGTGTGCTGTACTGGAAAATGTGATGTGTCCACTATAGAGTTTGATTTTTCCTATTAAATTTGATTATTACAGAATAATTATTTCAAGATAAGTTAATTTAAAACCCCATTAATGAAAGGAAAAAGCATATTACCCCTGGTCAGTGTTCTTCACTACTGCTTTCGCAACAAACTCTCCATTGTTTACATGTGCAAGAGTCTCCTTCACTAATTTGCACTATTCTAATTGAAACTGACTGCTTAATATTTTTATCCATTTTAGAAGAAAAAATTGCATTTTTTTTTTTTTTTTTGCCCTTTGGCTTCATATGGTGACACACTCTGTACACTTTAGTGGTCACATGACACCAATACATTCAATTGAATGAAAATGTGAGGGTGGGAATCCCAGTCAAATGTTTCTACAGCCAGTCCAGACAGAAAAATGGGCCAGGTAAAAATTCTCATCTAATTTTACGTTCGAAACCAGTTTATTTTATTTACTGTAGAAAGCGCAAATTATTTTTTGAGTAATTTGGTCCTTCTGATCCCAAAAGTCAAGGTTGTTATATTTAAATGTCAAAATTAACTACTGTCCCCATATGATAACATAGTTTTTTGCAAAAACGACTTTCAATACAAAGACAAAGCTTATTTTTTACACTTGTTAGGTCCTACTTATCCCAAAAATAGCTAGAGAACTTAAAAATGCACACCAAGCCAAAGTCTAAGTCTCAGAAAGTTAAGGCAGTTCAAATGTTGTAACATTAGCATTGTTAGCCTCAAGATAACTGCAAGTGTTAGCAAACAAATTAACAGAGTACACACTGGTGCCCTTTTAAAGGTGTTATTGGGGTCATTGACATATTAAAAACTTTAAACTGCAATGTGTGTGTTAAACCTCCCGTTTCTTCAGATTACACCCAGAATGACCTTAATTCATCTCTCTGGAACTCGTGCCCTCATTGTTCTGTAATCCACAGCTTCTCAGGAGACGTTAGGATATGGATCACTGGGCTGTAGCTCGAAATCCAGAGCAGCTTTTCTTTATAGAAAACTGAGGGTAAGTGTTTAAATCTGATTAGTTAAGATTATGTGTTGCTGCATTACTGACAGTATGACGGTGACGGGGCACACAGCTAATTCTGACACTTTAAAGAGCACATTTTCTACATTCTCTCAGATTTTCTTTTACCTCTGAACTCCATTTAGACCACAACATTTCTGGGGGTGATTTAAGGATCAGAGGTTTAGGGTCGCTGAGCACCCAAAGAACCCAGCCCCATTGCCCCAGTAAATTAATTTTGAGGAGATCAGACACACAAACTGTTATGTACAGTTGTGTTACTTTCATTTTAAACATCTTTTCAGAAGATGACATGGAGACATTTTAACACATTCTCATTAATACAAAATCCTCTGTGATGATTTCACATTATTTTAGCTTCTAAAAATGTAAATAAAAAAATCACATATTTCATTTAATTTAAAAGTGATGAATTGAAGTAAATTGACTGAAAACCTGAGTTGATACGGAAATTCCAGAAAGATGCTGACTGACGTCACTGGTGGAAAACAGTTGTGCCGAATTCAGCCCCCCTGCCAGAAAAAGCACCCCCTCTCACCCCCTCTACTGCAATTATACTGCTTTATATATCTGAGAATATATGCTTGTGATTGTTTCACAAACTTGAGTGCATCATTTACTCATAAACAAATTGTAAGAGACAATAGTAATTAATTAAAAACAAAAACAGGATCAAATTAAAAATGTTCTGTTACTATTGCTGATAAATAAATAAAAATAAATATCAGACCTGCGTAACTAAGTTAATAGACCAGTTAACAGACTATTGTAAATGTGCCAAAATAAAAAAAATAACTTAAAATTGTTGGATACATTTATATGTATCCTGTATTGATAGTGCAGTATATCGCATACATAATACCATATAATGATTGCCAGAAACTTGCACAATAACTCAGATAGTGACATACATAACACATTGTAAAGTAGAAGTATATGACTTTATGACTTTATGTTTCATAATACCTCATAGTACCTTAGATTAGTAAGTTCAGTCTTCTTATAAACATATATTAAAAGGCATTATGAATTATATAACCTCTCTTTATTAAGTCATATATTTGTAACACATTTATATAACACTTTTATAAAACAGTATGTCACTGTTAGCACATATGAGTTATTGTACAGGCTTATGACAATCAGAATTATTATATTATTAAAATGATATTAGGTGTTGTCTATGCTATATAATGCAATCTAAATGCATTCATTATTATTATCAATACAAGATTTATATTACTGTTATCAAATAATCAATATAACAATGGACTCAGAACAGTCTGGACGGTTCTGCTTTAGACTTTGGACTTCGGATTGCATCTCAGTGCCATTCTGTTTCAGTTTAAATAAAACTAGACTAAATCACAGACAAAATTCAGGAAAACTTTTCTCATAAACAGTTTCTCCTACCAAAAACACATTAGAGCAGAAGGGTAAACTGGGTTAACTGGTTAAACTGTGCTTTTTTGTCTGGACAGAAAGCTGTAAGAGAGTAAGTGGACTGCAGATGGACTGCAGTAGAGCGGTTCTGAATCGTACCTGCAGTGTGGAGATGATGCGGTTCCAGACTCCAGGGTTCCTCAGCTGCAGAGAACGTCCACTTCCACTGATTACAAGCGAAAGACTGAGAGGTAAACTTTGACCCACTTTTTCTGTTTTACCCTGTGTACTGTACACCTACAGTCCTGCCCAGAGAGAGAGGGGGCAGACTATGAGAGTGAGAGAAAGAGAGAGAGAGAGGGAGATGGAGAAAGAAAGAGACGGAAAGGGGTAGAAATAGAGTCTGAGAAAGAGAGAAGGAGAGAAAGAGATAGAGGAAGAGAAAGTTTGAGAGACTAAGAAAGCAGGAGAGAAAGGGAGAGGGAGAGAAAGAGAGACAGAGTTAGACTGGAAAAAAATATAGAGGGAGAGAAAGAGAAAAAAAGGGAAAAGAAAGGGAGAAAGAAATACTGAGAAAGAGATAGAGGGCAAGTAAGGGAAACAGATACAGACTGAGAAAAAAAGGAGAGAGAGAGACTGAAAGAAATATAGAAAGGGAGGGAGAGAAAAGGAGACGAAGAGAGACTGAGACTGGTAAAGGGAGAAAATGGGAGATGGAGAGAGACTGTGAAAGAGATAAGGGCAAGAAAGGGAGACTGAGAGAGGGAGAAATAGAGAGTGAGAGGGAGATAGAGGGAGAGAAAGGGAGACGGAGAGACTGAGAAATAAAGAAACTGAGACGGGGAGAAATAGAGTGCAAGGGAGATAGAGTGAGACAGAGGGCCTGAGAAAGAGATAAGGGAGAAAAAGGGAGACAGTGGGAGACTGAGAAAGAGATAAGGGAGAGAAATTGAGACAGAGAGAGACTAAAAAGAGGGAGAGAAAAGTAGAGAGAGAGACTGAGAAAGAGGGAGAGAAAGGGAAAGAGATACTGAGAAAGCAATAGAGTTAGAGAAAGGGAGAGGGAGAGAAAGGGAGACAGAGAGAAAAGAGGGTGAGAGAAAGGGAGGTTAAGGAGGAAAGGGAGACGGAGAGGAAGAGTGGGAAAGAAAGTGAGACAGAAAGAAAAGGACACTGCAAAAGAGAGAAACAGACTAAGAAAGAGAGGGAAATGGGGACAGACTGAGACAAAGAGTGATAGAATGACAGAGAAAGCAAAAAAGAGAGAGGGATAGACTGAAAGGGGGGGTGGAAAAGGGGGTTGAGATTGGGAGAGACGGAGAGAAAGGGACACTGTGAAAGAGAGACAGACAAAGACAGAGAGGGGTGGTGTGATAGAGAAAGAGTGATTGGTGAAAAAGGAAAAATAACTAAATCACTACAGAATTTCTGATTATAAAAGCTTTTACTTAAAATGTTTTTTTTTTAATTTACAGTACCAGTCAAAAGTTTGGACACACCTTCTCCAATGTATCTTTTTCTTCCCTACACTGTAAATGAACAGTGAAGTGATCCAGACTATGAAGGAACACATTAGGAATCATGTCGTAACTTAAAATTGTTAAACAAACCAAAATACTCTGTAAAGCATTTAGGTGCTCTTACCTGGGGAGCTGTTAATCTGTGAATGATTTTTTTTGGATTGGCTGACCTTTATTTCTTAGAGTATTCCGTTTTTTCTTAGTTGAGTATATCTTGTCATAATATGGATTAGGACATTACTCAAATAGGGCTATTCACTGTTTACCTGTAACTCTACCTCTTCACTACTTTACAACTGATGCTCTCAAACACATTCATTAAGAGGACAAGATATTCAGTAGTAATTAACTCTTGACGAGTTTAGCACAGCTGTTAACTGAAAGCCTGAGTTCTAGGTGACCCTTCTTCTCTCTATAAAGCTGAGAAAATCTAGCCAAGATGTGCAAAACTGTCATTTAAGCAAGAGGTGCTACTTTGAAAGATATATATATATATATATATATATATATATATATATATATATATATATATATATATATATATATATATATATATATATATATAACATATTCTGGTTTGTTTAACACATTTTTTGTTTGCTAAATAATGTTTGTTTCATAGTATAGATTACTTTAGTATTAATCTACATTGAATTTACGTTGTATCACAACAGAAAGATCAGATCAGCATTGTCTAAAACTCATTCTTAAGAGACTCTGCTTGGATAAGATGCATAATAACATACCTACCTGTCAGTGATACTGTATAATGTTATGGCTAATCACAAATAGAATAATAATAAAAAAAAATATATATATATATATATATATATATATATGTATTAAAAAATCACTGCTATTACCAATAATACTTAAATTTATAATAATAGCTTTATTTATTATTTATCATTATTATATATATAACGTTTATTTCCTGTTTTTTTTTCATGCACACATTGCTGTAATCCCCTCTCTGAGGGGTTTTATGGTATTGCAGTGAGGTTTTCTGTATTTATGTAAGTGATTTATGTAACTGCGGGGGTGTGAAGGGGGTAAAGGACGGGTTTTAGTCAGTGCTGCATTAAAGCGCTCCTTCCCTCAATAAAAGGCTAAAAACAGAACCGCGGAACACAGAAAGCCCGGAATAAAGGCCGCATTGTGCTGCTGTTTCCCCTCCGGACCCAGAGTCCATCAGGCAGGGTCCGTCTGAGCGGCTCTGAGTGCAGTGCTGCAGCGCCGCCGCTGGGGGGCAGAAGGGGGGCGGGGCTAATGGAGCTGCAGCCTGAGGCCAGATCTTATCCTATGATCTTAAAGCTGCAGCAGCACATCAATTATTATTAATATTATATAGGAATAAAAAAAATGACTATTTACTCTCACTGATTATAAAAAAGACTCTTAAACATTACCTGGTCAAGAATTAATTTCAGTGATATAATCAGAGAATTTCTATAGGGAAAAAAAAAACACTAAAAGAACCATTCATGATTATATATACAGTATTAAATATTTAGTAGTGAATGATAAAATGATCAGGATGTGTCATTAGGTATTAACCCTTTCAGACCATGCATCAGAAAACTATTTGATAGCTGTTGCCATCAAAATAGTCCATTATACACCAATGAAACAGTAACTTGGCCCCACCCACTGCACTGGACAAACAGCAGTACTAGAGCCATTGAGGGAAAGTAACAGCTAATTTTTACTAATTTATTGTAATTTAGAACACTTTTAAATCTTAAATCCCAGAAGGACTACAAGACAGCTTGGCAACACAAGTAGCTTTGCGAATGTGTAGCAGTGGGCGTGGCAGACATTATCTATTTGCATTGCTGTAGCCATTTCACACACTGGCTCTCATTTACTACTGATTGCTCTTTTAATTCAATTGGGGTTTTATTTACCCGTTTGTCATTTGCATTTTATCTGTAGCTTATAACATCTAAAAACCAAAAGATAAATGAATGATGCATTTGAATGAATCAGTTTGTTTCAAACCCCCACCCTAAACCAGTTTGTCCCAAACTCCCACTCTGAACAATTTAATCTCAAACCCCCACTCTAAATTTGTTTGTTCCAAACCCCCACTCTGAATCAGTTTGTTCCAAACCCCCACTCTGAATCAGTTTGTTCCAAACCCCCACCCTAAATCAGTTTGTTCCAAACTCCCACACTGAACAATTTCATCTCAAACCCCCACTCTGAATCAGTTTGTTCCAAACCCAGACAATAAACAAATGTATCCCAAACCCACACTCTGAATCAGTTTGTTCCAAACCCCCACTCTGAACAATTTCATCTCAAACCCCCACTCTGAATCAGTTTGTTCCAAACCCAGACAATAAACAAATGTATCCCAAACCCACACTCTGAATCAGTTTGTTCCAAACCCCCACTCTGAACAATTTTATCTCAAACCCCCACTCTGAATCAGTTTGTTCCAAACCCCCACTCTGAACAATTTTATCTCAAACCCCCACTCTAAATGAGTTACACCTCAAACTCCCACTTTAAATCAGTTCGTTCCAAACCCAGACTATAAACAATTTAATTTCAAACCCTCACTCTGAATCAGTTTGTTCCAAACCCTCACTCTGAAGGATTTTATCTCAAAACCCCGGAACAGATTTCTGGTGTCTGTGTGTAGATCTGTTTGTCTCCACCAGGGGCAGCATGTGTGGATCAGGTGCAGGAATGCAGGAGAACGGAGGGTGGAACAGTGTTAGGGTCGGTGGCACGTAGCAAGGCCTCCGGAGCACCCGCCGACCCGTTGCCGGACACGGAGCCGCTCTCAGTAAAGTAGGCTACAGAGTGCCCCAGAGCAGCTGATGAGGCACTGATAGACACTGGGCATAATGTGGTATGATGAAGATGAAGGTCATATGGTACCTCCCTCTACACACACACACACACACACACACACAGCTTTAGCTTGATTTATGTTTTATTAATGAAGTGAATAACATGGACCACAGCACCACAAATACACCCAGAGTATGAGAAAGAGAGAGAGAGAGAGAGAGAGAGAGAGGGAAAGAGAGAGGGAGAGAGAGAGATATGGGATCTTACCATTCTGATTCTCTCATCATAATTATCATCATTATCATCATCATCCCATTACCATAACAAGCCAGCATTCCTCATATCTGGTCATTTTGGACTTATTTAGCTTCATATTTCCTATGATGATCTTCATCACTATTGTCATCACCACCATCATAACCACTGGCAGCATCATCACCAATCACAATCATCCCTATCACTACCATCATTGACACTGCCACCACTGTTACTATCATTATAGTCACCAATATCACACTCATTACCATCACAACTACCACCATCACCATCATCATAGTCACCATCACTACCATCCCTACCACATCATCACTACAATCGTCACCAACAACACAAACATCAGTGTACATCACCATACTTATCCTTAACATTACCAACACCAGCACCTCTATCATTACTAATATCACCATCAACATTGCAATTACATCATTGTCATTACGATCATGATCATCATATTATTATTACAAGTGATTTATTACAAGCGCCATAATCACCACCATCACTAGTCACCACTGCCATAATCATCACTACATCCTCATTACCACCATCACGATCACAGAACCACTATGAAAGCACTGTCACCATAATCTTTACCCTCACAATGCCATCACCATCATCACAATCATCACCACGATCACCATTCTCATTATCACTAACATTATCACCACCACCACACTCATACAAATCAATTCCATCATCCTTACCACCACCCTCAGCCCCTGCTACAGTCATCACGCAATTCATGTTATTCATATTATTACCACCACATCACTATTACAATAATCACATCACCACTGCCATCATCATAATTATCACCACCATCACTATCACCAGTTACAACCTCACTCACTCATACCAATCGATTTCATCATCTCTATCACTACAAATATCACCCTTGTTGCCATCATCCTTACCATCACCCTCATCCACCTCTGTAGTCATCATACAATCCATCATGTCATTCATATCATTACCACCACCTTTACACCTTCATTCCAACAATCACGTCACCACTGCAATCATCATTATTATCACCACCATCACTATCACCAATTACAAGCTCACTCACTCATACCCATCAATTTCAGCATCTCTATCTTTACCAAGATCACCATTATTGGCATCATCCTTACCATCACCCTCAGCCACCTCTGCAATCATCACACAACTCATCATATCATTCATATCATTACCACCACACAGGGGCGTAGCAGCTAATTCGGCGCCCTGTACACTCTCAGTGACAGTGGGCCCCTATCCATGCCAGTACACAAGGAACGTGAGCAAAAAATTTCATGGGCCCCTCTCTCTACTTGGGCCCTGGGTGGTCAGGTCCACTTTTCCCCCCACTACCACGCCCATGCCACCACATCACACCTTCTTTACAATAATCACATCGCCACTGCCATCATCATAATTATCACCATTACCACTTATGTTCATATTGTGCATTTAAAAATGTACCTAAAAATATTATCTATAAATATTACCTTTACATTTTTAAGAATACCTTTGATCCCCTCATCGCCATCATCATCATCATCATCATCATCTCTTTCAATGACACTACATTATAGTTTTAACCCTTTTCTTAATTCTGTTCGTATTTTACATCCCATGTTTTTAATCTATAATCCTCTCGCCATCACCATCATCATCACCATCATCATCATCATCATTCTCCTTCTCTATCCTCTATTATAAATCTATTAGAAACGCCCACGTTCAGTCTCAGCTCCATATTTGTTTATTTTTCTCATATTTGTTTACATGTTTATTTTTCTGCACTGTAGCATTCTGCTGCTTCTGCTGTGCTGTCTTAATATGATCGCACTGCCAGAGAGAGAGAGAGAGAGAGAGAGAGAGAGAAAGAGTGGGAGGGGGTGGGGGAAGCCCCCCTCCGTCGTCCATCCTCCCCTCCCCCATCATTCTCTCTCTTTCTCTCTCTCTCTCTGCTAATGCCTCTCTCTCTCTCTCCCACTCTTAGCTAATGTCTTTCTCTCCCTCTCTCTCTCTCCACTCTCTGCTAATGTCTCTCGCTCTCTCTTTCTATCACGCTCCCAGTTAATGTATCTCTCTCTCTCCCACACTCTGCAAATCTCTCTCTCTCTCTCTCTCTCTCTCCCACGCTCTTCTAATGTCTCTCGCCCTCTTTCTCTCCCTCTCTCATCCATCCATCCTGCAGAAGGCAGAGGGATGCTGCTGATGCTCCTGCATCCTTCCTCATCCTCAGCCCCCCCTCCCCCTCCCCATGAGCACGAGCACGCGCACGAGCTCCGTACTCCTACAGCCCACAGCTTTAACACCATCCTCATTAATGCGGCCATGATGTTTGATTCTCCTCCGCAGAGCACGAGAGCACGTTCCTCCCTCCTCCTCCTCCTCCTCCTCTCTGTCTGCGTCTCTCTCTCTCTCTCTCTCTCTCTCTCTCTCTCTCTCTCTCTTTTTTTTCGTGCGCTTTTTCTGCACCGGAGCGCATCGCCAACTGCTGGGAGAGCACGGTGGCTCGAGCTACAGGGATCCAAACCGTGGCTTTTTTTCTCTGTGGGACGGATGTGATTTGAGCAGGGATTGATTGGCAATATTTATTCTTATTAATCT
This sequence comes from Astyanax mexicanus, assembly GCF_023375975.1. Taxonomy (NCBI): domain Eukaryota; kingdom Metazoa; phylum Chordata; class Actinopteri; order Characiformes; family Acestrorhamphidae; genus Astyanax; species Astyanax mexicanus. The sequence continues at coordinate 8,992,499 of NC_064419.1, read as the reverse complement.
ATTATTATTTTTAAAAATATTAACATTAATATCAGCGTTATTCCTGCTTGTTGTTTTTCTCCTTCAACCCAAGTGTAACATGTCCTTGGAGCATGGCCTGCCTGGTGAGTGCATTTCACATTCATACACCCTTCCACAGCCACCCCCTAGGGCTGTTTTACGCTGTTTTTTTACAGCGTACCCGATGCGTAATGCGTAAAGGTGTCTTTTACGCACATACGCGTTCGTTACAATGCAGTCAACAAGTCTAAGGATACTAAAGCACAGCCACCATCCAGTCCAAGGCTGGTGGTTGGTGGATACGACCACCTGTGCACCCGCTGCAGCTGTGTTGGATGGTAGATGGTGGTTTTGCTTCACGTAAACGACGTAGAAAACGTAAAGTCAGTCAGTGTGTATCCACATAGGCTACCGCACTATAATAATCTAGATGTATATCAAATCAAGCTTGATTTATTTTTTGGAGGGGGTGGAAGGGGGGTGATGATGGGGGAAGAAGGTGATGGTGATGATGGGGGTGGTGGTGGTGGTTGTGGCAGTGTGTGTACGTAAGAGTGTGTATGTGTATATATATATGTAAGTGTATAGGGAGTCCAAATCACTAATCACCAAGTCACTAATCCCAATTCACATCACCTATACAACCAGAAGTTGTACGTTGCCCATTCCACCTTAAATAGCTGAGGTGACGGAATATAACTGCTGCACTATTTAAGGTGGAATGGACAAATTATAACTTCAGTTTTACGCACACACACACACACACACACACACACACACACACACACATCAAAACACAGATTGTGTTCGTCCTGTGCATGTGTGTACATGTATATGTGTATACAATGTGTGTGTGCATGAGTGTGTCTGTATGTGTGAGTAAAAAGCAAGGGACCAAAGCTCAGGGTTACGGTGGACCAAGGTGAACGGCGCGTTCCTGAAGGTTACCGGGAAAGCGCGTGCGTCATCTGCCCCCCGGAGCGCGCTCGCCTGCATACTGCCCCCCAAATTTCCCGCGCGACTCTACTCACCACCTGCCCCCTTACCCCCCCTACTCGCCGCTTTACCCCGGATCAAACCTGCGCGCTTTTTACGCGCGTAAAACAAACCGGACCCCGACGCATCCCGGACCAGCAGGCCTGATGGCGGCGAGCGTTGCCTTAGTAAACCCTCTCCGCGCGCTCTGAGTGGTCAGTTCAGACACTCACGCAAGCAAGGACGAGCGTTCCCATTGGCATTCGCACCGTCTCGGTTTTCGTGCGCCAAACAGGAGAGGCCCCGCCCACATCTTTCTGCGTGTTTTTTTTCGCGGGTGTGGGCGGGTGTTTTTTTTTTTTTGGAGACGCAATTACGCACAGCGCACTGGCCAAAAAAGAGTATTTAATAGGGGTGTCACGATCTCGATATTTTATCGAAATCGAATCGAAATGAGGTCACGATCTCGAGTATCGAAGTCAAAAAGAGGATCGACGATCCCTCCCGCAAATAGCGCAGCGCGCTACGCAAATGGCGCGGCACCAACACAGCGCATCCTATTCATTTAAATAGAGATAGCCACTGCATAAGTGCAGTCGGCGGGAGTGTGATCACTGTTTTTATCTGTCCAACGGGGGAGGGGGGGCGGGGGTTGGGCGCGCAGGTTTTGTATCTGTATCTAACGGAGGGGTGGGTGCGCGCAGGTGAGAGCGTGTGAACTCGCTGAAATGCGTGTGTCAGTGTGACTTGAGAACACTGACTATAGATCACAGTGAGGTGGATTAAAAATCTTAAACTTATAATTGACTACACCTGTTGCTTTCCATTGAATTAAAAAAACATCTTTCTCTCAGATAAAGTAAACACAAGCGTGTTTCTGACTAAAATAAAAGCTTTTCAGGAGAGATATAAGTTATGTGTAAATATTTATAAGACAATACCCACATCACTTATCTAACCAGCCTGTACTGATTTCTGCCCCCCAATAATGCTTTCAATAACCTCTTGTAACCCCTGGGAGCCAGGGGTTACACTCTAATAGCCTTTAATAGTCTTCAGTAGCCTTTAAAAGACTTACCTGGCGGCGTGGTGTGTCCACTAAACTCCGTAGTTATAAACATCCTGAGGTTAGCAGCGCGCTAACTGACCTGTTTATAATGTATTCCGAGCAGTGCCTCCGTGTCGGCTGTTCTAACCTGCTGCTGTTAGCTGCTTGGGCTGAAAGATGAACTGTAGTGAGCTGTATTATCCGGTTAGTGGGGTTAAAACCTTTATTTGTTTACAGAAACAGTAAAAACGGACTGGCTGAGCTCTGTAGCCCGTGGCTGGGCTGTACTGAAGTAGTGACTGAGTGAAGAGAGCGGGGTGCTGCTGCTGCTAGTGGTTGGATGAAGAACTGCAGCTTCATGTAATGAGCAGTTTCACCAGCCATCCACACACAGCTCTGATAAACTGCTTATTTTAATAGTGCACACTGTTGCTACCAAAAAAAGTCACTAGATGGCATTACCATATATATCTTAATAAATAATAATAATAATATTTATAATATTTATAATAATAATAATAATAATAATAAATATATTATTTAAATTTTATGAGGCATAAAATAATAACAAGAAAAAAAAACAAGAAAATCGAGAATCGAATCGAATCGTGACCCTCAAATCGAAAATGAAATCGAATCGAGGATTTAGAGAATCGTGACACCCCTAGTATTTAAGGATAGAAATCCCTCAAAGGATTACCCAGAGGCTCTGTTGTGCTTCATTTCAGGTTGGGACTGGGATGGGGGTGGTGGTGGAGGTGGTGGCTGGTGGTGGTGGCTGCTGGTGATGGTGGTGTGGGGGGGTGATATTACTGATGCTGGCTGACATGTACACAAATGACATGCGCTTAATTCAGATTATTATGGCCAAAAAGAGACGAGCAGGGGCTGTACAATTCAATGGTTCAGAGTGGGGGTTTGAGATTGGACAAACTCGTTCATAGTGGCTGTTTGAAATGAAATCATTCATTGAGAATGGGGGTGTGTTTAGAGTGGGGGTTTGTTTGAGATGAGCTTGTTCCGAGTGGGGGTTTGATTGAGATGAGCCCATTCAGAGTGGTGGTTCATAGTGGGTGTTTGAAATGACCAGCGTGTTCAGACTGGGGGTTTGATTGAGATGAGCTTGTTTAGAGTGGGGGTTTGTTTGAAATGAGCTCGTTCAGAGTGGGGGTTTGTTTGAGATGAGCTCGTTTAGAGCGGGGGTTTGTTTGAGCTGAGCTTGTTCCGAGTGGGGGTTTGTTTGAGATTAGCTTGTTCCGAGTGGGGGTTTGTTTGAAATGAGCTTGTTCAGAGTGGGTGTTTCTTTCAGATGAGCTTGTTCATAGTGGGGGTTTGTTTGAGATGGACTTGTTCAGAGTGGGGGTTTGTTTTAGATGAGCTCGTTAAGAGTGGGGGTTTAATTGAGATGAGTTTGTTCAGAGTGGGGGTTTGATTGAGATTAACTTGTTCCGAGTGGTGGTTTGATTGAGATGAGTTTGTTCATAGTGGGGGTTTGTTTGAGATGGACTTGTTCAGAGTGGGGGTTTGTTTTGGATGAGCTCGTTTAGAGTGGGGGTTTAATTGAGATGAGTTTGTTCAGAGTGGGGGTTTGATTGAGATTAACTTGTTCCGAGTAGGGGATTGATTGAGATGAGTTTGTTCATATTGGGGGATTTGTTTGAGATGAGCTTGTTTAGAGTGGAGGTTTGATTGAGATGAGCTCATTCAGAGTGGGGGTTTGATTGAGATGAGCTCGTTCAGAGTGGGGGTTTGATTAAAATGAGCTCGTTCAAACTGGGGGTTTGATTGAGATGAGCTCGTTCAAACTGGGGGTTTGTTTGAGATGAGCTTGTTCAGAGTGGGGGTTTGATTGAAATGAGCTCGTTCAAAGTGGGGGTTTGTTTGAGATGAGCTTGTTCTGAGCGGGGGTTTGTTTGAGATGAGCTTGTTCAGAGTGGGGGTTTGATTTCGATGAGCTCGTTCAGAGTGGGGGTTTGATTTCGATGAGCTCGTTCAGAGTGGGGGTTTGATTGAAATGAGCTCCTTCAAAGTGGGGGTTTGTTTGAGATGAGCTCGTTCAGAATGGGCGTTTGTTAGAGATGAGCTCATCCAGAGTGGGGGATAGTTTGAGACAAGCTCTTTCAGAGTGGGGGTTTGATTGAAATGAGCTCGTTCAAAGTGGGGGTTTGTTTGAGATGAGCTCGTTCTGAGTGGGGGTTTGTTTGAGATGAGCTTGTTCAGAGTGGGGGTTTGATTTCGATGAGCTCGTTCAGAGTGGGGGTTTGATTTCGATGAGCTCGTTCAGAATGGGGGTTTGCTTGAGATGAGCTCGTTCAGAGTGGGGGTTTGATTTCGATGAGCTTGTTCAGAGTGGGGGTTTGATTTCGATGAGCTCGTTCAGAGTGGGGGTTTGATTGAAATGAGCTCCTTCAAAGTGGGGGTTTGTTTGAGATGAGCTCGTTCAGAATGGGGGTTTGTTAGAGATGAGTTCATTCAGAGTGCGGGTTTGTTTGATATAGACTTTGTTTAAGATGAGCTCATCCAGAGTGGGGGATAGTTTGAGACAAGCTCTTTCAGAGTGGGGGTTTGTTTGAGATGAGCTCGTTCAGAGTGGGGGTTTGTTTGAGATGAGCTCGTTCAGAGTGGGGGTTTGATATAAACTAATTCTAAGTGGGGGTCTGAGATTGAGAGTTTGTTTGAGATCAACTCATTCAGTCAGAGTGGGGATTTGTGGTGAACTTGTTCAGATAATAAGGTTATCAGTTTGGTGTAGGATAAAAACATACTGGATAATCATTTGTGTGTGTATTTACAGTTATATCGTTTGCCAGCTCCACTTGACAGATTAGAGGATTTTTTAAATTCCAAAATTATTTTTAATGATTTTACTTGTTCAGGACATTGCATTGTTGTCGTTTTACATAATGTTAAAGTTTTACGAAATTAAACTGCAATACATGATCATACAGCCAGTGTTGTTCATGAACAGTCCATAATGAATGGGGGGGGGGGGGGGTGAACAGAACCTACCAATATATTTAAGTTTTTCCAGTATTTTCCAGATTTTAGCCAGTAAATGGGCTAGCATAAATGTGAACTCGCACACCACTACTTCCTGACCTCACTAAGGGTGCTGTCGCTGAATGCAGTCAAACACTCACAGCATTTCTCCAAAGTCTAGTAGAAAGTCTTCCCTTAACAGCACAGACAGTTAGTTGGGTAGTGAAATGGTGCTACCTCATATCTAAATCTAGATTATAAAAATATTCTTCATCAGCACAATCCAAAAATTCTATGATGTAATTCAAACATTTACATGGGTTATTTTTTCAAAGATTTAACCAAGTGTTTGTAATCGAACATGTCATCATATTAATAGTGCATTCTGTTTATCCAGTATTGGAGTAAACATGTTTTATTTGAATTAAACTAATCTAAAAAAAATGGACATCGCATTGATTTTGCTTGTTCTTCAAAGTGAGTATTGTGCACGTGTACACTGCCACAACAATTCAGAATCGATATATATTGCCCCTCTGTAGTTAATTCACTAATAAAGAGGACTGTCCACAAACGTTTGGACATATGTTGTATAATCCTTCATTATACATCTCACACCTCACTGCTCTTTCACTCATCAGTGTGCACTGATGCTTTCATTTAGTGAGGGGAGTTATTTCTAGGACTGTATTATAATAATATAATCATCAACATATGAAGCGCATATGATGGTGACCCAGAACTACTGAACCAAAATATTCATAATAATCTCACTGCATGTAGAAGCTTCTAATAATAAATATACTGTTGTGAAAAGTATAGTTTGATAGCATAAATTTGTTCATGTTATTTATTAGGGGTGTCACGATTCTCTAAATCCTCGATTCGATTTCATTTTCGATTTGAGGGTCACGATTCGATTCGATTCTCGATTTTCTTGTTTTTTTTTCTTGTTATTATTTTATGCCTCATAAAATTTAAATAATATATTTATTATTATTATTATTATTATTATAAATATTATAAATATTATTATTATTATTTATTAAGATATATATGGTAATGCCATCTAGTGACTTTTTTTGGTAGCAACAGTGTGCACTATTAAAATAAGCAGTTTATCAGAGCTGTGTGTGGATGGCTGGTGAAACTGCTCATTACATGAAGCTGCAGTTCTTCATCCAACCACTAGCAGCAGCAGCACCCCGCTCTCTTCACTCAGTCACTACTTCAGTACAGCCCAGCCACGGGCTACAGAGCTCAGCCAGTCCGTTTTTACTGTTTCTGTAAACAAATAAAGGTTTTAACCCCACTAACCGGATAATACAGCTCACTACAGTTCATCTTTCAGCCCAAGCAGCTAACAGCAGCAGGTTAGAACAGCCGACACGGAGGCACTGCTCGGAATACATTATAAACAGGTCAGTTAGCGCGCTGCTAACCTCAGGATGTTTATAACTACGGAGTTTAGTGGACACACCACGCCGCCAGGTAAGTCTTTTAAAGGCTACTGAAGACTATTAAAGGCTATTAGAGTGTAACCCCTGGCTCCCAGGGGTTACAAGAGGTTATTGAAAGCATTATTGGGGGGCAGAAATCAGTACAGGCTGGTTAGATAAGTGATGTGGGTATTGTCTTATAAATATTTACACATAACTTATATCTCTCCTGAAAAGCTTTTATTTTAGTCAGAAACACGCTTGTGTTTACTTTATCTGAGAGAAAGATGTTTTTTTAATTCAATGGAAAGCAACAGGTGTAGTCAATTATAAGTTTAAGATTTTTAATCCACCTCACTGTGATCTATAGTCAGTGTTCTCAAGTCACACTGACACACGCATTTCAGCGAGTTCACACGCTCTCACCTGCGCGCACCCACCCCTCCGTTAGATACAGATACAAAACCTGCGCGCCCAACCCCCGCCCCCCCTCCCCCGTTGGACAGATAAAAACAGTGATCACACTCCCGCCGACTGCACTTATGCAGTGGCTATCTCTATTTAAATGAATAGGATGCGCTGTGTTGGTGCCGCGCCATTTGCGTAGCGCGCTGCGCTATTTGCGGGAGGGATCGTCGATCCTCTTTTTGACTTCGATACTCGAGATCGTGACCTCATTTCGATTCGATTTCGATAAAATATCGAGATCGTGACACCCCTATTATTTATTACTGACCAACAAACAATATAATCCCTGTTGGGACTAGGGCTGCACGATATATCGTTTAAGCATCGTCATCATGATTCGTGCATGCGCAATAGGAAGAAGTAAACACAAGGCACAGTTTTGCGCAGATATTTCCAGTTACAGCAGAATTCACGCTTTTAATCCCAGAAAAATACACTTGTTTACCTTTTAAAAAGCCATTTAAATGCCTGATTAAAGGGCCGATTACTATGTTTTTGCTGTTTTCCTTGGGTTTTGAGTTTTCGGCACTGACTCAGCTCTTGATCGGTCTGGACGTGAGACAGCACGCGGGTGGGGGCGGGGTTGGTGACGTAATGGGCCCTGCATTGTTTAATATTGCAAAATATATAGTTGAAAAAAGAACATTTGCAGTGTAATTTTTTTCCCAATATCATGCAGCCCTAGTTGGGACACTAGGAAATTATTTCCAAGTTCTTCTAAAATCAAGAAGAGACTGTCCTTTTTTTTAAATTGATTGTCTTTACTGTCCAGTAGACTTTCTCTGGAGTATAAAATGCTGTTTTGAGTACATTTAGCAAGAGCTAAACGTTAAAGAGCTCAATTTTAGTGAGATCAGCATGTTGGATGTTGATCACCACCCCATCTCCTCTCCAACTCCCCAATTCATCCCATCCAAAATTATTGAATGGAGCTCCATCATTCCAGAGAACACAGTTCTTCCACTGCTCCACAGCTCAATGCAGCTCAAGGCTTTATACCTCTCTAGACCACACCTAGCATTAGGCATGGTGCCAATAGGTTCATATTTATCAGTATGTCTGCACGGTCTGGGCAAGCTGTGTGTGTGCATTTGCACGTGTCAGCAAAATGTGCAACTAAAAGTATTTTTACCCCCATAAGGCTAACATTCTCCAGCTATGGAAAAATAAGAGACCACCAAAAATGGATTTTTTTTCTGGAATACAATCAAAAGGAAGTTGGATGATCACAAGTCATCAAACCAAACTGAACTGCTTGAATTTTTGCACCAGGAGTAAAGGCGTAAAGTTATCCAAAAGTAGTGTGTAAGACTGGCGGAGGTGAACATGCCAAGATGCATAAAAACTGTGTGTGTAAACCAGGGTTATTCCAACAAATATTGATTTCTGAACTCTTAAGACTTTATAAAAATGAACTCGTTTTCTTTGCATTATTTGAGGTCTGAAAGCTCTACATCTTTTTTGTTATTGCAGCCATTTCTCATTTTCTTCAAATAAATGCTCTAAATTACATTATCTTTATTTGGAATTTGAGAGAAATATTGTCTGTAGTTTATAGAATAAAACAACAATGTTTATTTAACTCAAACAAATACCTGTTAATAGCAAAATCAAAGAAACTGATTCAGAACCTGAAATTGTCACTTATTTTTTTCCAGACCTGTGTATCATATGGGTGTAAAAAGATACACTTTATGATAGTTCATTAAGGCTACGTTCACATTACAAGCCACATTGCTCAAATCCGATTTTTTGCTTAGATCCTATTTGGCTATCTTGACGGTTCACATTCACAAATGTAAGTGATCTGTATCTGTGTGTAATGTGAACAAATCTGTCCCTGAAACATCTCACATGTGCATATTGATACGTGTATAAACGCAGCCTTCTTCAAAAAAAATCATATTTGAGAGATGAGAGACTTGTAGTTTTATAAGGGAAATGGATGATTTAGCAGTTCATATGCGGAGCATCTTTTGCTGGAGGGTAAACAGCTGGTCTAAAGTACATGCTCAGGTCAAGGAGGAGAAAAAAGGCCAGGTGGTTTGCTTTTGCTGTTTTTTCAGCTATAGCTGCACCAAGAGATGTGTGGATATGAGAGAGAAGCACGTAGCGCATGCGTAAAAGCAAAAAGACACATGAATTCTGATTTGACCGTTCACATTCATGTCCATGGATCGAATACGTATCCGATTTATGACCAGATATAAAAGTGACTCAAATCTGATTTAACAAAAAATTGGATTTGGCACGTTCACACAGCCATGAAAAAATCAGATCTAAGCCACATTGAGCAAAAAAGCCAAATTTAAGTCATTTCAGCCTGGTAATGTAAATATGTTTAAATAGTAGTTGTAATAGCTCTAGTAGTAAAACTAGTGTAGTAGTCTTGTTATTTCTAGTATTTTGTTTTGCCGTTGGCAGAAATGCATGTGAGTAATATTAGAAATTGGCTCTTCAGATTGCACTGTTCTGATTGGAGGAAAAGTGAAACTATTCAGACTTTCTGTATTTAAATGAGCGTTTTTAAGACTGCATATACATTGATATTTTTAAACATGAGATTTTCCTGGCTCCATTTTTTTTAAATATTTCCATCCACACAAATACAAAAAACGCTTGCGTGAGCATGCCTGTGTATTTCCCACAGTGGTGCGTTCCTAGTCCCCCATTTCAAAACAGTAAAGATGTTTTTCTATATGTTCTCTGAGAAATAATCTCTCCTGTTTTTGTTTTTTTCAGGTTCAGTCCTGCCATTGCCTGCATGTGTTCGCGTCCATCCTGCTCTATAATTCCAGCCAGTAACAGTGTGGAGAAATGGACTGGTGCCATGGACACCTTCTTCCATGTTGACCTTTTGCCGAAGGGGGACTATTTTGCGAGCGGAGCTCCAGAACCTCACTGCACCTTAAAATAATCAGCCAGGACAATTGGACACTTCCCCAGCATGGAGAACTTCAGCCAGAGCTTCAGAGACCCGACGCAGAGCCAGCAGGAGTAGAGCAGTCGGAGCAACATGGGCGACATGGCCAACAGCTCGGTGGGCTTTCACCCCAACAAGCCGGGGATGGACGGCCGGGGGTGCGAGGGGGACTTTGGGGTGTCGCTGGAGGAACTGCGGACGCTGATGGAGTTCCGGGGAGCCGAGTCGCTGCAGAAGATCCAGGAGAGTTACGGCGACACGGAGGGACTCTGCCAGAGACTCAAAACCTCACCCACAGACGGTGAGTTCACCCTCAGGGCCTCAGCACTGTTACCTTCCATATATAAGTACATTATATAATAATTGAAGTGATAAGGTTTTCTTATGACTGTGACGGTGTACATCTGAGTGTGCATGTGTGTGTGTGAGAGTGTGTGTGTGATTGGGGTGGAGAGAGGCTTTCCTGCTGTGTGTGGATTATACGGAGATGATTGCATAATGACTGTAACTCTATTGTTCTGGTACATCAGGTACACATCAGGCTGGATGTTCAGACGCTGTTCACTCTTGCAGTGCCAGACCTGCGGCGCTGACACCAACTGGAGTTTTAATTTATACTGGGAGATGTTTTAGTTATACTGGGAGGAGTTTCGGTTGTAATGTAAGGGGTTCTGGGTGCACTAGGAAGAGTTTTAGATGTTCTGGGAGTAGTTTTTGTTGCAGAATGCATCTATGATGTGTTTACACTGCTGTAAACTGTAAACTGTACACTGTGGCTCAAATGCATTTCAAATCTACTTCTGAAGTGATTTGAGTGATCAAATTTGTATCTTTTTTAAATGTGTATCTCATGAAGTGGTTTGACTGATCAGATGCGAATCTGGTTTGAACACGTCTCAGACCACCTTCTGAAGTGGTTTGAGTGATTCGATTTAAATCTGATATAAATACGTCTCAGAGCACCTCCTAATGATTTTGGAGTGATGGGATTTGTATCTGTTTTAAATGCACCTTAAACCTGAAGTGAACTGAATTATCAGATTCGTATCTGTTTTAAATGCGTCGCAGACCATCTTATGAAGTGGTTTGAGTGATCAGATGTGTATCTGGTTCAAATGCGTCTCAGACCACCTTCTGAAGTGGTTTGATTGATCAAATTTGTATCCGTTTTTTAATGCGTCTCTGGGTTAAATGCATCTCAAAACGCCTCCTGAAGTGATTTGAATAAACAGATCTGTTTTTAATGCGTCTCAGACCAATTAATGAAGTGGTTTGAGTGATTTGATTTGTATCTGTTTTAAACCCGTCTCAGAGCACCTTCTTATGATTTTTGAGGGATTTGTATCTGCTTTAAGTGTCAGACCACCTCCTGCAGTGGTTTGTGTGATCAGATTTGTATCTGTTTTTAATGTGTCTCAGACCACCTTCTGAAGTCAATTGAATAAAGAGGCTTGTTTTTATTTTAAACACACCTCAGATCACCTCCTGAAATGGTTAATTAATTAGATTTGCTTTTGTTTTACGTTTGTCTTAGATCATCTCCTGAAGTGGTTTGAGTTATCAAATTTGTATCTGTTTTAATCACGTCTCAGACGCCTCCTAAAATGGTTTGATTAATTAGATTTGGAAATGGGTTAAGTTATCAAATTTGTCTTTTTTTATGTGTCTTAGACCACCTGCTGAAATAGTTTGAGTGATCGGATTTGAATCTGTTTTAAATGCAATTCAGACCACATTCTAAATTGGGTTGAGTTCTTGGATTTAAATCTGATTTAAAACCTCCTGAAGTGGTTTGAGTGATTAAATTTGTACATGGTTTAATTGCGACTCAGACCATCTCATAAAGTAGTTTAAATTGTCCACACTGTCTTGCAGCTTGACGTAACAGGGTGGACAGTCACATGACGGGAAATGAAAAGCGACTGTAAAAAAGTAATTAAGCTGGATAATATGATTTCTGTGTAGTTTAAAGTCTTATGAATGTGAAAATCTTAATCTTAATAAGTATTTTTTACAGTTTGAGGGCCAAATGCTATGCTGAGTATTCTGATAATAACCCTGTAGCATTTCAATTCGCTCTGATTTCAGATGAATTGAACATTAACTTTATGTGAATTTTATTAAATGATTATCTGCTAAACATTTTTGTTTTATGTTCTAAAAAAAATTATTTCCACAGCCTGTTCCTCACGGTACCTGTTAAAGACAGGCCGTTACGTAAACATTTCTGATTATTTACCATTTACGCTTTGCTGATTACCTTGTAGTTGTGTATTAAACAGAACAGCCACTAAATCCAGTAGTTTCGTGGAGATAAACATATTTAAAAACTCATTTCTACGCGCCTGAGTAAGGAAAGGAAGGATCATTTTGTCCAGAAACCTTTTTTACCATGGTAACAGCAGGTAAATGTTCTACCTTTCGGTCACATATTGTCTGGCCGGCCTCTGAAGACGGGACTCGTCGCATTTTATGCATCATTTGGCAAAAGACGGCGGGTTAGAGTGAGGTTATTAAAACTTGCCTGACCTTCCAGAGAGAGAGAGAGAGAGAGAGAGAGAGAGAGAGAGAGAAAGAGAAAAAGAGAGAGAGGAACATAGGGAGTATAAAACAATAGCAAATTCATATTTTTTAATGCTAAAAATATTCAGGCATCCACATTGATTGCCTATTTACCACCCTGTTAATTGACCACTTTATTATTTACCTCTGAATGCAATCACTGGCTAAAATATGAACAGGAATGCTCATAAATTTCAACCCAGTAGCTTTTTACTGATAAAGTCCAGTCCTTAAAAAAAAAGAGGTAATCAGCTTGCTGGTTGTGCAAGTGCAAGTGAGGGGGTGGCAATGGGTCAGTGTGCTAGAGTGTTTGGTGATCTGCGCAAGCACAGTAGCTAGAACAAGCTGAAAACTCACGTTTTTGTACAATATGAAGCCAAACTCTACAAATTGTTCATGAGTTTTTTTTTAAGTGACGTAAAATATGTTTCTGAAACATTCATTTAAACTTTCTAGTAATTTGTAGTTATATTGAAATATGCCTGGCTGCATTGCAAAGATGGCTGGTGAATGTAATTATTTAACAATCTGAGGGCCTGAAGATCACCAGCATCCAATACTGACCATCGGCTTTGTCTGGTCACACTGGATCTAGATTTCTCCAGATTCTCCAGACTTTCTATAACATACAGTACAGGCCAAAGGTTTGGACACAACTTATCTTTTTCAATGTGTTTTCTTTATTTTCATGACTATTTACATTGTAGATTCTCACTGAAGGCATCAAAACTATGAATGAACACGTGTGGAGTTTTATGTACTTAACAAAAAAAGCTGAAATAACTGAAAACATGTTTTATATTCTATTCTCTTGGCATCATTCTCTCAATGAGCTTCAAGAGGTGGTCACCTGAAATGGTTTTCTAACAGTCTTGAAGGAAGGAGTTCCCAGAGGTGTTTATTAGCACTTGTTGGCTCTTTGTCTTCACTCTGTGCTCCAGCTCACCCCAAACCATCTGGATTGGGTTCAGGTCCGGTGACTGTGGAGGCCAGCGCATTTTTTTGTTAAGTACATAAAACTCCACACGTGTTCATTCATAGTTTTGATGCCTTCAGTGAGAATCTACAATGTAAATAGTCATGACAATAAAGAAAACACATTGAAAAAGAGAAGTTGTGTCCAAACCTTTGGCCTGTACTGTATGTTATAGAGAGTCTGGAGAATCTGGAGAAATCTAGATCCAGTGTGACCAGACAAAGCCGATGGTCAGTATTGGATGCTGGTGATCTTCAGGCCCTCAGATTGTTCTACAGTAAAAACAAGCCATATTGATTCTGTACTAGAGATCAATTAATGGGCTCAGAAACCCTTCCAGAAATCACTCTTTGAACATACTTCACTGTGCACAATTCACATCTGAGTTTGAGGCTGGATCATTCAGAGAACAAGTCAAATGTGAACATGATCATGCAGAAAAGGGCATTTTTATCTGAGACAAGACTCAAAAATATATAAATGTATAAATTTAGATTAATCGAACCTCAGAACAGTAATTTCCATTTGCCTATAGTCTATATTAACAGAGCTCTAAATCTTTAGACGAAATTATGGGCTGTAGACGGTGGGATTCCATTCTCCATTACACACACACACTAAAGACTGTACATTTACATTCCATCCATCCATCCATCCATCCATCCATCCATCCATCCATCCATCCATCCATCCATCCATCCAAAGTCTTGACATTTTTACATTGCGGACAGGATTTCCTTTCCTGAAATTATTTTATAATATTTAAATGCATTTTTAACCAGATAAGTGAAGCTCCAGATATATTTACTTCATGTGACGTCATGTGACTTTTTTGTAAAATTGTCAATTACTTCTAGTGCAGCTTATATTTTATTAGTACCAACTACTTTTCCATTCCTTAGTTTCCCCGTCCCAACTTTTTTTGAGATGTGTTGCTGCATCCAGTTTTAAATAAGTTAATGTTTTTCCTAAAATAATAAAATGTTACAACATATTTATAAATATATAATAATAATACAACGTTTAATAATATTCATCTATATCAGTTGCTCGCACAGTTCATACCTATAACACTATACAGTTACATTAATCTGGATTTAGAGATTAATCTTTGGTTTATATATACATAATATATTATAGTTATTATATTGATTATAGTCAACGACTGTGTGAGTGTATTAATAGGTACTGTTGCAGTGCTTCATTTTATTGTTGTGCTCTCAATACAGTAATGCTAATAAACAAAGTGAGAGAGTGAAATGGAGAGAGAGAGGTAAAGGTATTAGAGATGAGAGAAAGGGTGAGTGAATGAGAGAAAGGATGAACAGGATGAAAGGAAGAGGGTTGAGTGAGGGATGAAAGGGCTGACAGGAGAGAGGGATGAATGAATAAAGAGAGGATGAAAGGTTGCTGTGGGCAGGGGGAGGGGTTTAGAGGACAGGAGACACTGACTGTCCCTCTCTCTTATCTCGTTCTCTTTCTTTCAATCTATTTATCTCTCTTTCTTTCTCTCTCTCTCTTTATCTCTCTAATGTGCGATGGCCTGACTTTTGTAAATATTTGTATATATTTGTATATATATATATATATATATATATATATATATATATATTCATTTTATAAGTAGCACTTTTAGATAAGCCATGCTATAGTGATCTATACAGTAGTCAGTGCTAAAGCGGTCAGTCTTTCAGTCCCTGCAGAGGCTTTTATTAGCTGTGCTAGATTTTAGCTCTGCTCTGTGAAGCTCACTGAGATACTACCTAAGGACACACTGCTCTACATAAAGCTTTATCATCTTACTATTATTAAAAATATCACAGCAATGGAGTTACCCATTCATTTGAGTCCTCCGTTTCTATTAATTTCCACGTAATTACCATATTAATAGAAACAATTAAAATGGTGATTGTATTAGTGGGTTCTATTCATTTCCATATAAAGCCCTACAGTGACTCTGCTAGAGAGCAGACAGTGCTGACTGTCCTGCTGAGCTGATTGCACAAGAGATGAAGTATATGCTGTATTTGCACAAACATGTATTTAGTGAGAAATGGATCTATTGAGCTTCTAACCAAACATAAACAGGACCATGCAGAATATTATCAGCAACAAATCCTAAAGCCAGAGTCTGTTGAGTGTCAGTACACTTCTGGGATGCAGCATTAATGCAGAAAAATACATTTTTAGATATTTTAGTGCAAAAATTATGCCTTTAGGGCCACATCTTTTACAGCAGGGGTAGGCAATTAAGTTTGGCCGCGGGCCAGATATTTTCCAAGCCATTAAGTGGTGCACCACAAAAAAAAATCTGTTTTGGAAAATGAAGTGTAATGGGATGGAGTGCTACAGACTAGTAGCTCTCCAGCCCAGTGGGTTGTTGAACCTAATTGCAGAACAGTTGATCTCAAAGCAGATGAACCCAAGAAGAAAGGACAAAATAAATAAATAAACACACCGCTTCTCACACGGGATTGAACTCGTGTTGTCAGGGTCATGGTCCAAAACACTACCGGCTAGTGAATTGAGACACGGCCAGGAAAAAACCCTCTTATAAGGAGATACGGAGCCCAAGAACGTGCCGACAAACGAGAAGGGGCGGAAACTAAAGTCCCGCCAAGTGCGATAGAGAGACGGGGAAGGAATGTAAACAAAAGTTAGCCAGAGAAGCACTTATTTATTTATTTTTTTCATTGTAGTTCAAACAACCTCGCGGGCCAGATGTTTCATGCTTGTGGGCCACATCTGTCTCGTAGGCCGCCTATTGCCGACCCCTGTTTTACAGGGACATCCAAGCAGTTTTCAACAAGACAATTCAAAACCACATGCTGTACACATTACGAAGGCATGGCTGCAGAAGTAGAAGGTACTGGTAGTACTAGTGCTGGACTGGCCAGCCTGCAGTCCTGGCCTGTCACTGGTATAAAATATGTGTAAAAATTTAAAACAAAAATTCGATAACGACCCTGTACTGTTACGCACCTTAAGATGTGATTGCACGATTCAAAATGCTGATTTTTTGGGTTTATAAATTAGTATGGATTCTTTGTTTTATAAATTAATTTTTCTCCCATTTTAGCTAGGTCATTTGTCCCAACCATTCAGCTGCTACTCAGCTGTAGCTATAACCCCCATCACAGGTGATGCCACAACAGAAGGAGGGAAAGACTAGCACATGCCTCCTCTGATACATACAAAGTCAGTCACCATCTCTTTTCAAACTGCTGCTAATGCATCATTGCCGAGTAGCATCACAGCACGCTCGGAGGAAAAAGCTGACCAACATTACCCTAGGAGTGATGAGAGGAAAGAGCACCATCTACCTACCCAGAAAGAGCAAGGCCAGTTGTGCTTTCTCAGGGCTTCGGCAGCTGATGGCAAGCTACATGACCAGGATTCGAACCAGCAATCTCCCAAACATAGTGGCAGCGCTTTAGACCGCTGGACCACTCGACGCCTAATAGTGATTCTTTAATATGATACTTTTTTATGGTTTTAATCATATTGTATCGTATTAAAAATTTAGATAATTCTAAAACATATTAAGATATGTTTTTTTTAGTGTGTGTTTGTGTACGTGTGTGTTTGTGTGTGTGCGCAGAGTTTCTGCAGTGCTATAATAAGGGTTAATAAGTGACTCTACCACCCCCTCCCCCCTTCCTTTGCAGGTCTGTCAGACGACCCCGCTGACCTGGAGAAGCGTAAAGAGGTGTTCGGTCAGAACTTCATCCCTCCCAAAAAGCCGAAGACGTTTCTGCAGCTAGTGTGGGAGGCGCTGCAGGACGTCACGCTGATCATCCTGGAGATCGCAGCCATCATCTCGCTCGGCCTCAGCTTCTACCAGCCTCCGGGGGGCGACACCGAAGGTAAGCGGTGATATTTGAATATTTGAATGTGCTGCCATAGCATAGGCTTGGTTTATCATACATCAGTCAAACATAACATTATGACTACCTTCCTGTTTTGGCTAAACTTATCATACAGCATGTTGTGGTTCTTATTATTATCCTCCTTTTACCACCACAGATCAGCTATTATTTTTATTTGGGTGGTGGGGCATTATTCTTAGCGCTGCAGTGATTAGCACTGATTAGCCTGGTGGTGGTGTATGAGGTGTTAGTGTGTGTTGTGCTGGTACAAGTGGATCAGATGCAGCAGTGCTGCTGAAGTTTTTAAACACCTGGGTGTTACTGCTTACATCCTGTGTGCAAAGTCCAGTGGGCAGCATACTGTGGGTGGCATCTTGTGTGGGAAGTATCCTGCGGGCAGCGTCCTGTAATCTGTGAAAATGAACTATAGCATGATCAACGCAAACTGTACAACAATACATGAGCATGAGTTTCCTGGCTTTTTATCTACAGCTAGGTAGGAGTGTCTAAAGCCCTATACAGATGAGATTAGTTTCTCAGAGGGACGTCTATAAAAAATATTTCACTTCTACTCAGTGATAAAACTCTTCCATACAGACTGCAGTTGAAAAAACAGAAGGACCAGTGAGTTTTTTGGCTTTCTTGGTCACATGACATCGCGTTCAGTAGCTCCTCCATTTCCACTTGCTGTTGTGTTTCAACATGGATCTCTGTGGAAACGCGCACCCAAAGTGTAATTACAGTGCATGTCAGTGGACAAATAGCTATTTTATTAAACTCGAGGTGACGAAAATCAGATATGTGAGTCTGGACGGGACTAAAATTACCGGACGACCACTAAGTTCAGCAAAAAAAAGTAGGTAATTCAGCCTGTAAATTTCTCAAAGGACATATGAGAAAAATGTGTACATGCTCGTATTGGACTGGAATAAAATCACAGAGGACCCCCCATAAAGGAGAAAATTACCCCAGGACCCCCTGAGAAACTAATCTCATTCCTGATAGGGCTTAATAGAGTGCAAATTGACTTTTATACTTCTCTTTCTATTTTTTTTATTTAATCATCATCAGGTTTAAGACCTTTAATACATTTAATAATGTAATAATAATAAAACCTATAAAAAACTGTTAGAAGAGATAGAAGAAAATACAGAGTGGTTGCTATTCATCTATTTCAGATGATATCCATTTTGTGCTACCAGGTTGTCAGTTTTGCTAAATGGTTACTATGGTATTCCAGGTGATTGCTGTGGTGTTTTGCTAAATGTTTGTTGTTTGACGGTTGTGATGGTGTTGCTATGTATGTGATGGTGTTGCTATGTTTTCTGTATCTCACATGAATGCTTTGGTAACAAAGTGGGTGCTATGGCTATGGCTTTTTCTATTATTTTATTTGATATGTTAATTGTGGCTGGTTTAGGTTTTTAAAGTATTTACAACCTAATGAACACATTAATAAACTCCTTTATAAACTACTTAAAAACCCTTTATAAAGGAACCTTATTTCAAAGTGGTACAGGTCAGGTCATTGCTATAATATGTGGGTCAGTTGCCAGCATGTTGTTTCGTGGTTGATAGATTCTTGTAAATCTTTAGCTGACACTCTAGGATTCTTCCTCACCTCATTGATCATTCTGTGCTGTGCTCTTGCAGTCATCTTTACAGGACGACCACGCCTAGGGAGAGTAGCAACAGTTATGAACTTTCTCATTTGTAGACCGTCTGTCTTACCCAGGACACATGAACATCAAGGCTTTTAGAGATACTTTTGTAACCCTTTCCAGCTTCACGCAAGTCAAACAGTTTTTGAACATAGATCTTCTGAGAGCTCTTTTGTGCGAGGCATGTTTCACATCAAGCAATGCTTCTTAAGAACAGCAAACTCAAAACTGGTGTGTGTTTTGTTTATAGGGCAGGGCAGCTTTAACCAACACATACAATCTCATCACATCCTGGCTTCAACTAGCTCTTAGAAAAGTAATTAGTCTAGGGGTTCACATACTTTTCCCCCCTCACTGTGAATGTTAACATGTTGTGTTCGATGTTTTTGGCTTCTTTTGGCTACTGCGGTTGCGCAGATCTCCTTATCGAGGGGTAGGTGTCGCCTTATCGAGGGGTCGCACGCTGACCCTGCTTTACTCACAGCGTAAGCAGCAAGCTAATTGGCTCTTTTGATTGAAGTGTGGGACTTTATCCTTCGTCCTTGAATGGAGTTAGGCACTATGAGAACTGGTTTCCTTATTAATAGCAGCCCACCCGAGTGTATGGTAATAGGAATGTAGCCATGCCGTATGGTTTACGCAGACTGGGGATTCCAGTTTTACGTCTGTAGCTCAGCTGCTCAGTTGTGTCTGTGTGTGTCTCTAATTTAACACACCTGACTCAGCTCCAGAGGGACTTCATCATTATCAGTAATGATCAGCTGGGCTACAGCACCAGAGCGTCACAAGCTGGATTACAGACAGACACCTTTCAGTTCTATTTTAATTACACTGAAACTAAGAATTAAATTATGTGTTTTATCTATTATACAATCATATCTGAAAGTGCTTGCCCCCCTGATTTTATTTTTCATGGAATCTCCTATAATATTATTGCAGTTACACATGTTTTTTATACCCTAGTGTATTTTTTTTCTGTGTATTGGAACAACACAAAAACAGTGAAAAAGAGGCAAAGGATAGAACTTCATGCAAAAGTCCAAAAAAGGGGGGACAAAATGATTAGCATCCACAACTTAATAATTAACACACCCTTTAGAAATAAAAGAAAAACCTAAAATCACTCGCTTCTTATACCTTATACCTTCTGCAAACTGCTCCAGATCTCTCATAATTAAAGAGGGTGCCTTCTCTCAACAGCAATTTTAAGATCCCTCCACAGGTGTTCAATGGGATTTAGATCCAGACCTATTCACAACTCTGCAATGCTTTGTTTCCATCCATCTCTGGGTGCTCTTTGAAGTATGTTAGGGGTCATTGTCCTGCTGGAAGACCCATGAACTAGAACGCAAACCCAGCTTCCTGTCACTGGGCCCAAAATTACCCTTTGGTAACCCTCAGCTTTTATGATGCCTTGCATGAAGTCAAGGTACCCAGTGGCTCTGACTGTAGATACTGTGTTCTTTTCTTTGTAAACAGTAGAATGATAAGTAGATTCTTTTCTAAAAAGCTCAATCCTGGTCTCAACTTTCCACAAGACATATTCACGCTGACACTGATGCACCCTGAGCCTGCAGGACAGCTTGGATTTCTTTGGAACTTGATTGGGGTTGCTTATCCACCATCTGGACTATCCTACATAACAACTTTTCATCAGTGTTTGGGGTTGTAAACCTCTTGCTTATGTTGCGCACCATAGACAAAGGAACATCAAGATCTTTGAAGATGTAGACTTGTAACCTTTTGTTTCTCAAGTTCTCGCACAGTTCTTTTCTCCTTTTTCTGTTCTCCATGCTTAGTGTGGTACACAGAAAGGAACAATGCAAATATTGAGTCAACACCTCTCCTTTTTCTCTGGTTCCATGTATGTTTTTTATATTGCCCACACCTTGTTCCAATACACACAAGGAAGTAAACATGAAGGAAGGAAGGAAGTAAACATGATAAACAAATGTGTGGTTGCAATAATTTTCTGGGAGAAATACTTCATTTTCTGGAAAAAAAAGTAAGGTCAACACGTTTGGCCATGACTGTATATTTAATTCAAAATTGAACACTTTGACCTGAGTCAGCACAGTTCAATGCTCCATTATACAAGAAATACTTCATTTTAACTGTGAAGCATGGGGGTGGATGTATTATTCTTTGGGTCTGTGTTGCCAAAAGTGGCATTGGCCAGATTGGTTTTTTTTTAATTTAGATAGATGGATGGATAGATGGACAGTTATATAGATATAGGCAGTTATGGACTGACAGATAGACAGGTAGATATAATAACTATATATACATACAATATTTATTTGCCTTTCTTTCTCTCTCTCTATCTCTAGCCTGTGGTAATGTATCGAGTGGAGTGGAGGATGAGGGCGAGGCAGAGGCGGGCTGGATCGAGGGGGCGGCGATCCTGCTGTCAGTTCTGTGTGTGGTTATTGTGACGGCCTTTAATGACTGGAGTAAGGAGAAGCAGTTCCGAGGCCTGCAGAGCCGGATAGAGCAGGAGCAGCGCTTCGCTGTGGTCCGGAACGGCACCGTCCTGCAGATCCCCGTGGCCGAGATGGTGGTGGGAGACGTGGCCCAAGTCAAATATGGTCAGTAAGGGTCTTCTGTTCTAAAGCAGCTGCAGTGTTACTTATGTGCCCCCTACACTTCCTCTATTGTATGTATATTTGTTTGTCTATTTAAGTGTTCTAATGTGACGTGTTTGGCTCTGCTGTGTGTGTTTAGGTGATCTCCTCCCAGCTGATGGAGTTCTGATCCAGGGGAACGACCTGAAGATCGACGAGAGCTCCCTCACTGGCGAGTCGGACCATGTACGCAAAGCCGTCGACAGAGACCCCATGTTGCTATCAGGTGTGTAACAGTGTGTGTGTGTGTGTGTGTGAAAGGGAAAGTTCCTGCACTAATTGATGTCTGCATTTTTGGGTAACAATACATGATCATAGGCCCCGTCCACACAAATCCAGATATTTTTAAAAACGAAGGTTTTTGTTATACGAAAATCGTACAGAAAAAAATGCTAACGTCACACAGCAAATGCTAACGTCACACAGAAAGTCTGCGCATGTCTGCTTTTTGTTTATATTAGCTAAGCCTGTTCAGAATGAGCCTGAAACATGGACAGCGCCTGGATTGGTTCTGTTCTCGCTGCAGTTTGTGGATTAATAACATGTTTACAGATTCATTTAATGTTAGCACAGCAGAGGCAGAGCAGCAGAGGCACCAAAATGTGATGCTTGAAGTTTTTTCCGATTCTCCTGTTTTAAATTTTTTTAAGTTTTAAAAATGAAGTAGTTGTTGCTGAGGAGTGGCGAGAAAAAAAAATCTTAATGTCTGGAGAATCCCTCTTTATCTCAGCGTTTTTGAGTGGTATGGTGTTTCCGTGTGGACGGGGATATTTTTGAAAATGTTGCTTCTGTGCCGAAGATATTTTTAAAAACAGAGACAAAAATCCAGATTTGTGTGGGCAGAGCCTTAGTCCTGATTCTTGGTCTAGCTGAATTTGTGCTAGTTGCTGTAGTCTACAGATTTTCTGTCAGTGGGAGAGGACAGTACGAATCTGCAGGAATCTTGAAGGGCAGTTGCTCTAACCTGAAGAAAGGGCACCTGCCCCCCCAAAAACAACGTGCATGTGAATAATTCGAATAGTGCTTTATGTCCGTCATTCATCTTGCTTGATAAAATGAAATGTTATCAGCTGCATGTAACTTAGTTTGGTTAGCCTCCCACAAAACAACCTGAGCCATGTAAAACGTTGACTGCAAGCTAGCTGGCTGTCAGGATTTTTTTTTGCTACCTAAACGTGGCACAGTAGGTGCTGTCAGATTATTTAGGATCACTAAACGTCCTAAAACTCGACGACATCAGATTTTAGAGAAGTTGATTGTGATCATGTCTTGTAATACTGTGAAGGCTACATTTCAAGCTCACCTTCAGGGCAGTCGCTCTACTCGCACGCCATCTTCAAATTCCTCTTGGGTCTCTGCTAGTCGGCTGAAGCGCCGCCCGGTCGTTTGCTGCTCTTTTTTTTTTTTTTTCTAGTGAAGCTGCTGCGTGACGCCCGCGCCCCTCCCTTTTGCCTCTCGATGTATCTGAATCTGAATGATTGACTCTGAAAACTTTATTTTATGAAACTTCAATCAAAATGCAGAATTATAAAGAAAATCTTGTTGAAATATGAAATCATATTTGCCTATATTATTTTTTCCCCTCCCTCGGAAGGGCAATATCAGCCAAGGACGGCAAAAGGGCAGTTGCCCAAGCACATTGGGCCATAGCGTCTGCACGTCACTGGTAATCTGGTAGTATAATACTGGACAGTGACTTAGTCTAACCTTTTCCCAAAGGAGCTGCCATAGAACCCCAGCTAGAAAAGTATATAGTATATATTATAGATTGCTGAACACCCACATGGCCTGAGAAAAGTGTTTAGTGAGGGTGATTTCCCAGTTCCCACACCCCGTGGATGTGGTAGGGGGATGAAGCTGTTTTGGGGGATAAATGTCCAGATCATCTCTGTGTGTGTGTGTGTGTCTGTGTCTGGAGGCTGTTAACGAGCTAATCAGATAGCTGCTGCTGGGAGACGAGCTGAGAGGCCGTCTCTGCTGGATTAATGATCACAACAACACTCGTCATCTGGGATGCACTTCCTGTTCATTAGGGGCGCAGAGTATGGGATCTAATGTGATTAGTGTCAACAATTAGTGCATTTTTGATCGACTACGCTATGATCATAAATTTATCATTTCAGATTATTTACTGATTTTTTACATATTTGTATCTGCTCCGTATATACATACAGTATTACACCTGTATATTCATTTACTGTTTCTTTTGAAATCAGGGGTTAAAAAGGGTTTATTCTGCTATTATTGGAGTAACTGAGTGAAAACCGTTCTTCTAGATTTTTAGAATTAGTGGTCAGGATGTTGGACGATCATCTCCCCGCCCCACCCCTAACTCCCTACTCATTCCATCCAAACGTATTGGAAGGAGCTCCATCATTTCAGAGAACATTCTTCCACTGCTTAAACACTCAGCTCAATACTGGGGGCTTTATTCCCCTTTAACACATGTAGCCTACATCTTAAAATAACAGATTGCTCTTATTATTTCATATATAATATACATTGTGAGTGTACATATGTATTTTGCTGTTAAATATATGTACACCATCGGTAATATGAATAAAAATTGTACTGTAATAAGTATTATTACAGGCATCGCTGAACGAGTGCAGAGCAGAGACACTGATTAAGCTGCGCTGGTCTAGTGGCGGGTTATGAGTCGGCAGGATGACGAGTGAATCCGTCACTGTTCCTGATTCTGAATCACGTGAGGCTTTCAGTCAGAGAGAGAGAGAAAAAGAGAGAGAGAGAATAAAACCAGGCCTACAGCTGCATAAACCAGATTACATGCATACACCATTCACACACGCACACACACACACACACACACACACATGCACACACACATATATATATATATATATATATATATATATATATATATATATATATATATATATTACAGCTGTAGGCCTGGTTTTATTATACTGTGGTTATATATAGTGTGGTTATATATATATATATATATATATATATATATATATATATATATATATATATATATATATATATATATATATATAGTGGTTTATATATAGTGATAATATTGTTATTATATGATTACTATACAGTAGCAGTCAAAACTTTGGACATGTCTCTTTTTATTCAATGTATTTAATTTCTTTTTATGATTTTTTGCATTGTAAATTTAATAGTGAAGACACTGACATAGCTTACATTTTTGGGGTCAATTTGACCCATTTGAATGTTTAAATGTTTAACACATAAATGAGCAGTTCATATAATTTAATTTACTTCATATTTAATGACTTGTCCATTTTAATGGGGTAATCCGACCTGGGTGGGGCTAGTAGTGAAATTGAACTAGTAAATTGAATTAATTCATGTAAAGCAGAGGATTTACTTTGTCACATAGGGCCGGATTTGTTTGGATAGCTTTTTTTCCCGTAATGAATGAAGTAATTGTTTAAAAAAATGCTTTTTGTATTTCAAGTTATCTTTCTTTGATATTAAACTTTGTTTGATTAATCTGAAAAAAAATTAGTATGACAAAAAAGCATAAATAGAGTAAATCTGTAAGGGGACAAATTTGATTTTATGACACTGTAAGGCCCAATCCCATTTCACCCCTTGGCCCTTCCACTCACCCCTTCTTTTCGAGTGTAACCCTCCCCTTGGAACTCTTTAAATCCTCCACCCTGAGATTTGGGACCATTTCTTCATCATCTACATCATCAGGAGAGCTAAAGTTCAGTAACCTAGATGCTGCTGGGTAACTAGTTAACTTTAGGGCTTTATTGTATGTCTTCAGAAAGGAGGAAGGTGGTGTAGAAAATAATTATTATTGTCCATTCCTTAATTCCTCTGTGATGGGGAGCTGAAATTAGCTTTGATTAGCTTTTATCTTATTTTTCCATTCCGCCTTAAATGCTGCAGTTTCTGCCTTTTGTTGCACTATTTAAGGTGGAATAGGAAAGTTAGCTATCTAGCTACTTAGACCTTTTTTATGCTTGTTATGAAGAATTTGACCATAAAACATCGAGACTACACATTAAACTTAACGTTAGGAAATGTTTTTAAAAATATTAAGCAGGACTGTTTGATGTATGTTTCATTACTTCAAAAGAACACATTTAGGCTATTAATAAAAAATATGGTCCAGGGTTTAATCTCTTTAATGTTTGAAGGAGAGACGGCATGTGAAAAAAAAGGGCGAGAGAGGAAGGCACACACATAATGAGAGAGAGAGTGACTAATCCTGAGCATCCTGATTGGCCTCTGCTCATGCATAGTTGGCCAATGAGATTTCAGTGTGGGTGGGAAAGAAAGACGTGCATACAGTGTAATAGCAGTGCTGTGTCCATTGAACACAGAGAAACGCTTTTCACTCCAAAATACTCCACATCAGGGGTCGCCAATTAAGTTTGGCTGCAGGACAGATATTTTCAAAGCCATTACCTGGCGGCCCACAAAAAAAAAACTTTTTTGGAAAGTTTTGGGAAATTAAGTGTAAGGTGATAGAGTGCTACAGACTGGTAGCTCTCCAGCCCAGAGGGTTGTTGAACCCAATTGCAGAACAGTTGATCACAAAGCAGGTAAACCCAAGAAGAAAGGAAAATATAAATAAATAACCACACCGCTCCTCAAACAGGATGGAACCTGTGTCGTCATTGTCACAGTCCAATACACTACTGCTGCCCTGGCTAGTGAATTGGGATTCCAAGATATCTCCTTGGAAAAAAGTAAGAAAAATAGTAAAAAAAATTACGTGTTTCCTATAGTATATTTTGTATTTTTATTTTAATATAGGTACGTCAAACTATTAAAATGTAATGCAAAATTGGTCTTGTGGCATAAATGGAGGGCATGACAAAAAAAAAACACAACTAATCGAATAATAAAAAAAATAACCTGCAGATTAGTCGGCTTCTAAAACAGTCATTAGTTGCAGCCCTACTTTAGTGCACGTCGTTGGTAGACAGTTGATGCCATTTTCATGGATTGTCAATATATTGTTGCTATGGGGGTTGATATGGTGTTGCCAATTGGTTGCTGGGTGGTTTCTGTGGTGTTGCTGGGTGCTTGCTAAGGTTTTTGGTATGGTGTTCTAAAGTGGGTAAAATAGTGATGTACGTAGTTGCTATGATGTTACTATGATGTTGGCTTCAATGCTATTACAGGCGGTTGTTAAGGTTTTCTCAAAAAAACATGGATAAACAATATTTGGCGACATTCTGCTTCATAGTAAAGCATATTACATTGAAACAATGCCAAAGATGGCTGCAGACTCATGGTGGTTCTGATAAAGAGTGGGTTCTTTACTGTGCTGTTTCTAAGGAACCCACGTCATGGAGGGTTCGGGGAAGATGGTGGTGACCGCAGTGGGCATCAACTCTCAAACCGGAATCATCTTCACCCTGCTGGGGGCCGGAGAGATGGAGGAGGAGAAAAAGGAGAACAAGAAAGGTATGGAAAGCTTAACTGACACTCCGGTGCCTAGAACCGAGAAGAACCATGTTATCCAGACAAAAAAGTCAGACAGAGCCACTGGAGGAGCATCTCAGTGTTTTTCTCTAGGTTCTCGAACAGTGATCTGTCATTTAGTGTAGGCCTATTAGGCCTATCACATATACTGAATGTCCAAAAGTGTTTAGACACCTCATTTATACTGAAATCAGGAGTTAAAGGTAACATTAACAGCCTCTTCTCCACTGGGAAGGCTTAAACCACTGAAGTTGTGTTTTATTCTGTAGTCCTCACGATGCCCATATTTGGAAATTTGGGTCTGATCTCAATTTCCAATGGTAGGAATGAATGAGTTTTTCTTCTGTCAGGTTCTGTGGTAAATGAATAGGTTTTGAACCCTGCATATTCTGTTTTGTGTGCATTTTTCTCCTGAAATTTACTTGATTCTCTGAATTATGAAATGAATTAAGAGTCGTAATCCTATTATTGCTACACGCAAGCTAATGCTAATGCTATTTCTAATGCTAGTATTCACCGAATCTAAGCTATTAGACTGTGGCACCGCAACCAGCACACTTCACCAGTGTAGTCCAGTGGTATAAGTGAGAATATTTCACCACTCTACTCTATCAGTTTAAGCACTTTTATCAAACTGGTTAACAACCTTCATCCCAGAACTGTGCTAAACCCTCTGGCATACTTTTCAAACAGATAATCGGATAATTGTTTTGTTTTTTTTTTGGGTTTTTTTGCAATAATGTCTTCAGTTGTATATATGCTCTCCTCCTCTTCTAGTGTAACCAGCAAGCTGATTGTTGTTTCTGTGTTATACGGTATGACTTTATCCATAAACAGATATAGTGCTAAGCAATAAAAAACACTCATTGCCAATTAGAGCTGGGCGATATGGCCCCCCCAAAAAATCTTCGATTTAAAAAAAAAAAATCAGATTTTCGATTTAAATCGATTTTTTCGCCCTACTAAAATCTCCCAAAAGTCGCTAGAAGTCGCTAAATGACGTCATCCCCTAGTTTGCATAATACATGTTTTTGAAGCTGTAAAGGATTAACATTGTGAGAGAGAAAAAAGTGAGTAAAAACACTCTAAATATGTTAGAAATGATACAAATGAACTCCGAAAAATTAACAACTTCTGTTGCTTTTTAAATAGGCAGTCACATCTCAAAATAACTTTATTTTTACGTAAATTACATAAATCAGTTTTTTGCCGTGTTGTTAAATGTTATTATAAGAGCAGTTTTTTTATTTTAGTATTATTATTATTTTTTTTTTAGCTTTCTTAATTTTTTTTTTTATTTTCAAACCTATTATAGACAAATTGTTGAATAGCTTTTTACAAAGAGGCAGACACTGTGGAGGAGGTGAGTGACAGGCTACGTGGTAAATGAGGTGATCTTACATTTTCTGGTTTACAGACAAACAACAGACAGTATTAGTAATCTCCAACTGTACTGCAACTCTGCCTGTCGATTAAAATCAATATTTGTTCAACCAATTTTAGTTTTAGCATAAAAGAGCTGCTAGGAGGTATATGCATTTGTATTTTTAGTACAACAGTTAGGTCATGTGTGCCACAGTTAGCCAGCTAGCATATCTTTCAACTCAATATTCAATGCTGAATATTTACTCCATAAGCTTAATATTGGTTTGTATAAGTACTATAATGCAAGTAAAGCTTCAACATACGGACATTAACTATTTTTAAAATTTTACAAACACATAAAAAGAGGAAGCTATCTTGCTCAGGAGCATGGAGAGAAAAAATAACCTAGTGTACAAAACCCACTCTTTTAAAATGAATGTACCAATAAACTGCATAGTAAAATACATATATATATATGTATATGTAAATTATACAAATCTAGTGAAATCTAAAAATATAAATCCTGTTACACGGGTTTATTTAATATTTATTTACCACAGAATGTGATAGAGACGATTTTTCAGGAAAAAAACATTCATCTCTTCCATTAAAAAAATTAAGGATATAGACCCGGTGCCAAATATCTGCATATAAATATGGCTCAGAATTTAAAATGCAGTGGGATTTTGGTGGTAAATTTTTTGTGAATTATGATGCAGTGAAGCAAAAATCAAAAGAGAGTGACAGAGTAACTTTTTCTGACCAATCACAGACACTGTGATCAGATATACCCTCCTTCTTCTCTCTGAACTTTTTATTTCTTAATTCATTCATATCCCCAGCAGTGTGGTTCTTATTATATTTTTTGCTTTATATGATGCTTCTTTGCACTTTAACAGGGACCATTTGGAGAAAAAAAATGTGTTGATGAAAGTAGCGAATGGCTCAATAGACAGTTTGCTAGATTAGCCATGGTGCTAACCAGCAAATGCTGATAGAAGATTTGTATGCTTTTGGACATGCAGTGTATAATAATAGAGATTCTACAAGGTGAACAAATCTTCATTATCAACAGCTTAAGGAAACCAACGCTACTGAGTAATCTGGGCTCATCTCCTGCTAAAGCTGTGCGAGTCTGTGCTGCTGACGCTTAGACCACAATTACATATATAAATGCGTATTCATTCATTTTGATTTAATGATTCAGTGATTCATGCTTTTTCATTTAACTTTATGTTTTCTCATTCTTTGTTTTGCATGCCACCCTCATCTGTGCCCCGCCCCCATTTGCTAACCAAAGCTGAGATCAATAGTAGCTCATCCATGCAGTTTGCCACGGCATCCACCAAAGAGTGCAGCGTTGTTAATGGTAGGTAAATCCCACAGCCTGTGGTTGCATTGACCTCGGTACTAAACTGAACCAGAGGCATCGTCTGTGTGTCACATGACCTCCTCTACATCCTTTTATCTGTGTTAATTTCACACACTCAGTCCTCCATTTTTATGTTCTTACGCTCGATTGTCTGATTTCACTGCTTCATCATCCTTATCTTCCTCAGGGAAACAAGACGGAGCCCTGGAGAACAATCAGAACAAAGGTAAACACTCGTCACTTCTGACACCAACATCATTACAGCAGTAATTTACCAGTGTTTCCAATTACAGTCCAACAACTGGGTCATTTTCGATGTCTGAAGGTTAAAAACATGTCAAAAAGCACATAATCCAGTCTATTAGAAAATACTGAACACCTCCACACAGTCTGTGGAGAGAGTACCATGATTCAGAAAGGTAGTTAGCACCATGCTAACTGACTAATGCTGAGAAGCTTCTAAGAAAAGCTGTAGAGAAGTTCTGTAGAGAAGAAAATATTGATCAGATGTATCAAAATATTATGTTTTGCAATTCTGTATTAATTCTCAAAAATCACAGTGTGACCCCCAGCAATGTCAAATTTCAGAATAAAAGTCCTGAGATCACATAATTATTAAATAACAAACAAATAATGCAGCTCGTACAGGTTTTTATTTTATTTGCATACAATAACATGCAGACATGAAGTAAAGGTTTTATTAAAACAAAGTTATCAAATTCAAACAAATAGCTACATTCTGTTAACATTTACACCTCAGAAGTAGACATATTAGAGTAGCCTTTTATGAGTCTCATAAAAATAATAGCTGGTATGTGTGACTGTATTATAATAAGTCTGTAATTTGTAGGCTAATACAGGCACGTCAAACCATTATTAAACTTTACTAAACCATTTATTTATGTACATATTTTATTTGTCCTTTTCTATTTATGTTATAATTTTCTGTTATTTTTTGTATTTTTAAAAATTGCTTTCACTCCTATTTGTTACATTTTATTGACTCTTAATGAACATTTCCTCTCTACCTGTTTTTTTTTTTTTTTTTTTTTACTTTAAATCCTATTTAGTAGTAATTCTATTGTTCCAATAAATGTATGATTTTTGTGATCTCAGCGCTGAAGCAGGATGAGGCAGTGGCGATGGAGATGCAGCCTCTGAAGAGTGCGGAGGGAGGAGAGGTGGAGGAGCGAGAGAAGAAGAAATCTAATGTTCCCAAAAAAGAGAAATCAGTGCTGCAGGGTAAACTCACTAAACTGGCCGTGCAGATCGGGAAAGCAGGTGAGATCCGACTGCAAAACACCTGATACCATCAAATACACAACAATTAGCATCACATACTGTCTGTGTGCTCCATTCTTCTGCTTTAACAGCAAACACCAGATACACTAGAAAGATAGATAGATAGATAGATAGATAGATAGATAGATAGATAGATAGATAGATAGATAGATAGATAGATAGATAGATAGATAGATAGATAGATAGATATATTAGATATATTAAACCTCCCTGAAATCAACTTTTGCAACTTGGGATGTCTGGCATTAGCCGCTAACCGTGCTAAGTGCTAGCTCTTTTTCTGTTCAGTATGGTGAGCATATTGGGCTGTAGCCTGCTAATTAACTGCTAGCTAATTTTGCCCTGGCTTACTGTAATGATCAGTTCCAGAAAATAGATTTTCAGTGATAGTTTGCCTTATAATCCGGTGCTTCTTATAGTGCGAAAAATATGGTGATTATAATGTTTTGTTTGAGATGACCCGTTTTCCTGTTCCCCTCGCAGGTCTGGTGATGTCAGCGATTACTGTGATTATCCTGATGCTGTACTTCGTGATCGAAACGTTCGTTATTCAGGATCGGCCGTGGCTCACCGAGTGTACGCCCATATACGTGCAGTACTTCGTAAAGTTCTTCATCATCGGTGTGACGGTGCTGGTGGTGGCAGTGCCCGAGGGTCTACCCCTGGCCGTCACTATTTCACTGGCCTATTCAGTAAAGGTAAGTAAAAATATTCACTATACTGTATGTGGACACACTTTTTAATGATAAAAGCATCCTGCTACTTTTTATTCTGCTTGTCTAGTCCTTCTGTAGAATTACTGCCAATAGGAAAGGACTCTCTGGAGCAGATAAACATGAACATTTTGATACCATGCCTAATGCTAGGCGTGGGCTAGAGGTATATAAAACCTCCAGTATTAGGCTGTGGAGCAGTAGAAGAACTGTGTTCTCTGAAATGATGGAGCTCCATCCAATCATAGTGCTTTATACCAAAATCTAGTAGAAAGTAGGGGTGGGACAAAATATTGGTATCGCAATATATATTGTATTATTTCCGTTTGCGATATATTATTGCTAAGTGGAGTCAAATCTTTATATTTTAATTAAAACATAGGACTGCACGATATATCGTTTTAGCACTGTTATTGAGATGTGTGCATGCACAATATTCACTTAAGGCAATTATATCAAAAACCTCATGTTGCAATGTTTTGATTCTTGAAAAAAGAAGTAGATACACAGCGCTGTCTCTGTGTCTGTGTGAGTGACAGGCTGCTGCTGCCTGAGAAGCGCTATTTAAATGCCTGACTAAAGGGCCGATTACTGTTGTTTTGCAGTTTTCCTTGGGTTTTGAGTACTCGGCGCTGACTCAGCTCTTGATCGGTCCGGACGTGAGACGATGCACGGCTGGGGGCGGGGCTGGTGAATGCATGGACCCTGCATTGTTTTATATTTTTTAATATTGAATTATGTGTTTGTATTTCTCCAGAAAATGATGAAGGACAATAACCTGGTGAGACACCTGGATGCCTGTGAGACCATGGGGAACGCCACAGCCATCTGCTCTGACAAAACCGGAACTCTAACCACTAACCGCATGACGGCCGTGCAGATTTACGTAGGAGACCAACATTACCACGAGATTCCGTCACCGCAGCACATCAGCCATCACACGCTGGAGCTGCTGACCACCGCCATCTCCCTCAACAGCGCCTACACATCCAAAATCATGGTGAGGAGCTTCTGTACAGCATATGCTGAAGTAATGCTGGAGACATAAAATAATATTTACTCATCCATTTTAAAAATCTGCTATATTAGAGTATCAGTCTCTACTGTCCAGTGAAGGCTTTCTATTAGATTTTAGAGCATTGCTGAGAGTGCTTTGATTACATTCAGTGATTGCAAGAGCATTAAAGCTGAATGCTTCCTCTCTCTCTTTCTTTCTGTCTCTCTCTCTCTCTCTCTTTCTCTGCAGGCGGCAGATAAGGAGGGCGGGTTGCCTAAGCAGGTGGGGAATAAGACAGAGTGCGCTCTGCTGGGTTTGGTTCTGGATCTGAAGCGGGATTATCAGTGTGTCCGGGAACAAATCCCAGAGGAGAAGCTCTACAAGGTTTACACCTTTAATTCCGTCCGCAAGTCCATGAGCACAGTGGTCCAGCTCCCAGACGGCAGCTTCCGCATCTACAGCAAAGGAGCCTCTGAGATCCTGCTCAAAAAGTGTGTAGATTTCTGGGTACATTAAATGTACATTTATGAGGAATTTCACAGAATTTTCACCCTTTGTCTATTTAAACATATTTAATCCTATGGAAATTTTACCTTCCCTTCAATAGCAGGAATGATGTTTCCCCTTCTGGCTAAAATAACCTCAATTAAACAATTCCTACAACAATCCAGAGAAATGTTTTCCTACTCCTCCATGCAGAATTCTTTCAGCTGTGTGAGAGCTGTGTGCTTCTTCATCAGTGTTTGAATTGATAGTCACAAATCTTCCTCAAGCTACCTCTGATATAATGCAGAATTCATACTGCATCTATGTTGGAGGGCTTGCTAGGTCAAGCTGCAGTAAAGCTTTTTCAAACCACATATTTCACAATGGGTTATGGGTTCTTTTTCTCAAATGCTGGGTTTGCTTTAAATATGTCATTACTGTGCCCAAATAACTCAACTTTAGAATTCTCTGTCCAAAGAACACTTTTCCAGAAATTCTGGTCTTGGTCTAGATGTTCTCTGGAGGACTTATATAGTCTTATACTGACTTTTTGACAGCTGTCTGTTTTAAAGGGTTTTTCAGACATGTCTCATCTCTTTCTGCTGGTAGATGCTCTACCTTGACATCAGCTGTGGGCAGACCTACCTGTAGGTCCTGTTAAATTCTGTTCTTGGACTTTTTTTTTAGTTATTTGTATGTTCTGATCTAGTCATACTTGTCAGATATTTTAAATGTTTTCAATATGATTGAATGGTGAAACATCTAATTTTTAATAGTTCTGAGATCTTTTAAACCTCTTCCCAGCACCTCTTTACTGTTTCTTTAGTCCTTTAATTACTTTGAACCCATACTGTGCTAAAGCTGCTCTAGCATGTCAAATCAGGCCTGTCTCTGTGCTGCAGGTGTTCGTCCATCCTGTCCCGGGACGGTGCTGCCCGCCCCTTCAGGCCGCGGGACCGAGACGACATGGTGAAGAAGGTGATCGAGCCGATGGCCTGCGATGGGCTCCGGACCATCTGCGTGGCCTACAGGGACATTCCTGGAGATCCACTGCCGGACTGGGACAACGAGGCCGACATCATCAACAATCTTACCTGCATCACCGTGGTGGGCATTGAGGATCCTGTCCGGCCAGAGGTCAGCACTGAGTCTATTCCACAGGAAATAAAACCATATATGAGTTTTGTTGTTTTGTACAAAATGTATTATTTACAAAACTGTAAGTACAGTACCCTGGTTAGTACCCAGTTTTCACAAATGAGGCAAACCATTACCACCAGTGCTTTATGATTTATCAGTACTCAGTACTCTGGGTTTTATCAGTTCTATCAACTTTTTCAGCGCTGTCTGATTACATACAACTCAGCACTGCCTGCTTTATCAGTACTCAGTACTCTTTGTCAGTACTCAGTTCTTTGTTTTATCAGTACTCAGTTCTTTGTTTTATCAGTACTCAGTTCTTTGTTTTATCAGCACTCGGTACTTTGTTTTATCAGTACACAGTACTATGGGTTTTATCAATTCTGTCTGCTTTATCAGTGTTGTCTGATTTATCAGTACTTAGAACTGTCTTCCTTATCAGTACTCAGTACTCTGGCAGTACTCAGTACTCTTTATCAGTGCTCAATACTGTGGGTTTTATCAGTTCTGTCAGCTTTTTCAATGCTGTCTGATTCATCAGTACTTAGTACTTTGTTTTATCAGCACTCAGTACTTTGTTTTATCAGTACTCAGTACTGTGGGTTTTATCAGTTCTGTCAGCTTTATCAATACTGTCTGATTCATTACTATTCAGCACTGTCTGCCTTATCAGTACCCAGTGCTCTTTGTCAGTACTCAGTACTTTATTTTATCAGTAATCAGTACTGTAGGTTTTATCAATTCTGTCAGCTTTATCAATGCTGTCTGATTCATCAGTTCTTAGTACTTTCTGCCTTATCAGTACTCAGTACTCTTTGTCAGTACTCAGTACTTTGTTTTATCAGTATTTAGTACTGTGGGTTTTAACAGTTATGTCTGTTTTATTAGTACTGAATACTGTTTGTTTTATCAGTGTTGTATGTTTCATCAGTACTCAGTAATGTCTGTTTTATCAGTACTGTCTGTTTAGTCATAACTCAGTTTTATTAGCACTGTGTGTACTTTAATAGGACTGTGTGTTTTATTAGCACTGTGTGTTTTATCAGGACTGTATGTTTTATCCATTCTGTGTGTTTTATCAGGACTGTGTGTTTTATCTGCACTATGTTTCGTCAGTACTGTCTGTCACATGAATCAGGGTTGTTTTAGTAATGAATGAAAAGAAAAAAAATATCATGTGACTCGTAATTAAAGTTAATGTGTAACGGTCGTTACACAGGTCTGCAGGTCTGCTGGAATGCTACAGCTGGACCTGTGCCAGTAGCTCCTGATTGACTGTGTGTAATAAGGCTCGTCTGTTGTTGTCCAATCAGGTTCCAGATGCCATCAGTAAGTGCCAGCGTGCGGGGATCACAGTGCGCATGGTAACCGGTGACAACATTAACACGGCTCGTGCAATAGCCGCCAAGTGTGGCATCATCCAAGCTGGGGACGACTTCCTGTGCATGGAGGGGAAGGACTTCAACCGGCGAATCAGGAATGAAAAAGGGGAGGTATGTCAGTTCAGTTTATTTCCTGTAATAGTCATGTCTTAGTTTAATTATTGCCTTTTTATTAATGTATTAGTGTTTGTGTGTATCTGCTGCTGTTTAAACACAAACTGTTTATAAATGTATAATTTGGGAATAAACCTGATGCTGGTATTGGAACACCTGTGCATTGTTCATTGGTTCTTCTGAAATTAAGTGTGTTAAAAAGAGTTTATCCTGCGTTTGTTGGAGTAACTGCATACCTGTCAAGTTTTAGATTTAAAAATATAGGAAATTTTCCGATGCCCGCTTCGAGTCGTCCCACCAGCCTAACCGAGGTTCAGTATCCCTTACATTTTAAGACCGGTTTACAAGAAATCTAAAATAACCACCTGTGAAACACTTACAAACTACAATTAGATGATCAGAATCTGATAGGTCTACCTTTGTTGACACTGAAATGTTGTGGACATTCCTACATATGTAGTTCCTTTACTACAGCCTAAATAAAACCATTTTATATATATTTACATAAAAGTCTTCATTTTTTAATTTACTTCATATTGTTTTATTTAATGGATTTAAAATTGAACAAAGGGTGCACAAATTCTGCAAAATGACTTTTGGTGTCTGGGTATCATGAGCTTTTACAAATAGAGATATAGACATGGACCAGATATGTTCAGATATATATTTCCTCTCTCTCCAGCTCAACCATCTTTTCAGTCCTTTCAAAATAATAAATTACACAACAATATTTGAGATTTGAACAAATTCTAACAACTGACCCTCCTGCTCCTGCCGCAAAACCAGCAAGCTGATTGGCTGTTTTTATGAAAGGCGGGACTTTCTTCTTGATCCGGCTCCATGATTGGTTAAGAGATTTCCCATTCACACAGCGCCTGTCTCCTAATAATGTTTTTTTTAATAGAAAACGGGAAATTTACGGGAAAATACTAATACGGGAGGGCGGTGGGAATGAGCAGTAAAATACGGTAGTTTCCTGGCCAAAACGGGAGACTTGACAGGTGTGGTAACTGTCTCTACTGTCTGGAGTTAAAGCATTGTTGTGAGGATTCTATTGCATTCAGCAATCAGCAAAAGCATTAGCAACATCAGTACGAAAGGATATTCATCATTCCAGAGAACACAGTTCCACTGCTCATAGGAATATGAACATGATGAATGATAAATGTGTGTTTCTACAGGTGGAGCAAGAACGGATTGATAAAATCTGGCCCAAACTCCGAGTGCTGGCTCGCTCCTCTCCCACAGACAAACATACACTTGTCAAAGGTAAACACACACATATACACACACACACAAATGAGTTTCAGTTGTAAGGTTATAAAGAGGTAGAGTTGGTATACAGTGAATAGCTCTGTTTAAGTAATCTTACAGTGGAGTTATGTATTATAATTTAGTTTTGGGAGTTTGATCCACGCCCTCACTCCTCCCACTTTCTTCCCCTATTTACACCGTCACTTCCTCTCTACCTGCTCGTTGAATAACCTCGCACCCACCTCCTCCCCATCTTCCTCCTTCTTTAATTTCTCCTTTCTCTTCATGTTTCTCTTTGCACCCCTTCTTCTTCTTCTTCTTCTTCTTCTTTTCTGCCAAGTCAATGACGTGGGTCAACACTAGCAAAATCCGTATTATGACAAGAACTACTCAATTATGTGCAAAAAGAAATGAATCTTTGAAGGTATCCTCATCGGTAGTTACAAAGACCATCAAAAACATTATGAGGAAACTGGTAGATATCTGGAGTATGTGTGTGTAAGTGAGGAAACAGTCCATAGGTGACAGAGTAACTATGAGTAAATTTCTGGTATAGAATTAATATTTATATATATACAATAATCTAACACATTTCCAAATTCTGGATTTCTATCCTGGGAAACTCTGTGGGTTTCACCTGAATGAAACAGCGCCATCTGGTGTGAGAAAACATTACATTACAAAGTGCTGTTATTAAACCTGACAGTATCCAGTGTCCAGCTTCACTCAGTTGAGATTTGCTTGAAGATTCTAATATATACAAACTAATATTTAAAAATGTTTGTGATTTTATTGTTATTATTACTATATGTTTTATTACTATACACTTATGTTTATATATACATAATTACTGTTATAATAAAAGTCAGGTTGTTGCTTTTGTAATAGATTATTAACAGTATCAACTCTGACATTACTACAAGGCAGACATTTATACATGTGTGATATGTGTGTACTGTATATAATGTGTACTGTAAATACTGTATGCTACTCGTTTGTTATTTACAAGAGGACTCACTGCATTTTTAATGTATAACTAATACATTGTTTATATGTGTGTGTTTGTGTGTGTAGGGATCATAGACAGTACTATCTGTGAGCAGAGACAGGTGGTTGCAGTGACGGGAGATGGCACTAACGATGGTCCTGCGCTGAAGAAAGCAGATGTGGGATTCGCCATGGTGAGGAACACCTCCACCTGCTGTGCACAGTTATAAACACAATTTTAGCTAGGCCAATTGTCCCACCCATTCATCTGCTACTCAGTTGTGTATCCCCCATCACTAGTGATACCACAACACAAGGAGGGTGCCTCCGATACATGTAAATTCAGCCACCGCTTCTTTTTGAACTGCTGCTAATGCATTCGCCAAGTAGCATCACAGTGCGCTCAGAGGAAAGCGCGGCGACTCGGTTTCGATACATCAGCTCACAGATGCCTTGTGTTGATAAACATCACCCTAGGAGTGATGGGGGAAAAAAGTGCCATCTACCTACTCAGAGAGAGCATGGCCAATTGTGCTTGTTCAGAGCTCTGACAGCTGATAGCAAGCTGCATGACTGGGATTTGAACCAGAGACTGCGATTGGTCTGCTGAGTGTCACTTTCCCTCTGACATGACTACGCTACACCATACTAGGCCCTAGGTTTGAGTGACACCATTGGTGTAACTTTTCCAGTCTTTGCGTACCGGTTTAGCAACCCAGAAATATTACAGACCAATGAGATGCCATGTAAATATATTAATGGGACACTATTCAGCCAATCAGATCCATGCATTAGCGCTGTGACTCGAGTAAGTGAGACACACACAGGAAAGAGAGGAGAAATGTTGGTGGAAGAAGAAAGCAATTCAGTGGAAAATTAATTTACATGATCTCTTTAAAAAAAAAAAAAGGAAAAATGGAGAACCAGAACTGAGCTTTTAATAAAGAATGGACCAGAACCAAACTTATAATCAGGAATGGACTGACTCATACTTTTATTCTTCACATGGCAGGTCTAAACCTTAGATTTTTAAAGACTATGGCCATTTTTTTTCTTTTTGGCAATTTTTAAAAGCAGGCAGTGCTCAGTGCTACTATGAGACAAGCTATTGATGACCTACGCTGTTACTATATCAACTAGGCTTCTGTGTTTTATCTTATTTTTGTGTGTGTGTTCGTGTGCACTCAGGGCATTGCTGGCACAGACGTGGCGAAGGAAGCCTCAGACATCATCCTGACAGACGATAACTTCTCCAGCATAGTGAAGGCGGTGATGTGGGGGCGTAATGTTTACGACAGCATCTCCAAATTCCTCCAGTTTCAGCTCACTGTTAACGTGGTGGCCGTTATAGTGGCCTTTACTGGAGCGTGCATTACTCAGGTACACTCTCTCACAAACACACACACACACACACACATTGTTCTTCATATTCCGCTGTTATAATATATCTAAAGAATGACAGAATGAAGTGGTTTTCATGGGTTTTACAAGTAAAGAGTAATGTTTTTAAGGAACAATAAAAAAAAAACCATAATGGTTAATGTCTATTTATGCATTTCTTTTATTTAAGAAGCTATTTTATAATATAATATAAAAAAATTATAGCAGCAAAAAGGATTCCACTGTCAATAAATGCGTTTTTTTATGTGTAGGACTCTCCCCTGAAGGCGGTCCAGATGTTATGGGTGAATCTTATTATGGATACGTTTGCATCTCTGGCTCTGGCCACTGAGCCACCCACTGAAGCTCTGCTGCTGCGGAAACCATACGGCCGGAACAACCCGCTCATCTCCAGAACCATGATGAAGAACATCCTCGGCCACGGCGTGTATCAGCTCGTCATCATCTTCACACTGCTCTTCGTCGGTATGAGACTTTTTGTATGAGTTAAGGTTTGAGGGGTAAAGCTGGAGTGTAGTTGGACTGAGATTAATGTATCTCTGACTGAAAAAAATATTTTCCCATCACATGACCGATTAGATCATATTGGGGAGTTAAAGATTACAGCAACTCTGTGTAAGGCTCACTGTAGTGGCTCCTTGCTTGCAGAAAACTGTAGTTTCTCTTTTAACCACTATGGAGCTGGAGAACAGCTGGAGAACAGCTGCAGACACTTGCTCATCATTATCAGCCAGTGGAGTCCTCCTCACTGTGAGTGCAGGCAAAGACATTATTAAAGAGGAGTTGTCATGAAGCTCAACTTATATTTTAATTTATGAGCAGCTTTGTTTTTTTTTTTTGTTTTTTTTTTTTAGTGTTTCTTAATATATTTGTTTCCAAAAGTAAAGTACCATATTTTTTTGCACTATAAGGCGCACCGGATTATAAGGTACACTATCAATGAGCGTCTATTTGCTGGTCTATTTTTATAAAGAAGGCACACTGGATTATAAGGCGCATTATGCAATATACACAGGGGTGTCGACATGTTTTCCTTCTAATTCAGCAGGTTTCGTCGCTGGGACCTTTAAACCTAAGCTAAGCTAAGTAAACAAAAATGTAATTCTTAAAAAATTCACATTTTTTTTAAGTCAAACGAGCACTGGATGTTAATCTATACAGTTTTCTCTCCTGAAAACTGTTTATTTGGGTGAGTAAAGCGCATGTGTTAATTTACAGTAAGCTTAGATTTGCAGATTTCTACTAAGGCTAGCCACGGTTAGCGGCTAATGCCGCCCAACAGCAACCTTGAGTGTTCCAGTAAGTGGTTTTAACACAGTGAACACGCAGGCTACAGTCCAATATACTCACTTCTAAACGCCAAAAGAGCTAGCGCTTAGCACGGTTAGTAGAACTAAACTAAAACTCCTGCATAACTCTGTACGCCTGTACACAGTCTTTACTGCTCCTTACAACCTGACTGGTAGAATTCATACATAAGGCACACCGGATTATAAGGCACACTGACAATATTTGGAAAAATTATTATTGATTGACTGAATACTACCCTTAAACGATATCGAAATTCAGAAGATCCAGTGATATTTAGGGGTAAATGTACACAGAATAAAATGTACAGGGTTCTGAACATATTTATTTACCACAGAATGTGACAGAGGCCAGTTTTTAGAAGGCCCATTCAAATCCCGTATTGACTTGGACGGCTTAGACACGGAACCACAAAGGGACCCCAAATATGGGCATAAACAACATGGCGCCGACTACAAAATGATGACACGACTTCAGTGGTCTATAGGCGGTTGGCTGATTGAGCTAAAATAATCTGGCTCAGAAATCAAAAATGCGTGTAGCATGACTATCAGATTGTGTGTATTGAAACCATAAAAAGGCTATAGCTCTTTCTCTGTATATTAATGTACATGTGGGTTCTCTGTGCTCCTCAGGAGAGCAGATCTTTGATATAGACAGTGGGCGGGAGGCTCCTCTGCACGCCCCCCCATCTGAACACTACACCATCATCTTCAACACCTTCGTCCTCATGCAGCTCTTTAATGAAATAAACGCTCGCAAGATCCACGGAGAGAGGAACGTTTTTGACGGGATCTTCGCTAACCCCATCTTCTGCACCATCGTGCTCGGGACATTCGCTATACAGGTGCACTTCAAAACACATTTATCCCTTTTAGCTTTTTTTTATATTTTATAGAAGCGTGTTACAGTACTGATACAGTACCAGTGTTTTTCTTTATTTTTATTTAATACTTTTTCAAGACGTCATCCAGTGTTTGTGTGTGTATGTGTGTGTGTGTAGATAGTAATTGTGCAGTTTGGAGGGAAGCCATTTAGCTGTTCTCCTCTGAATGTGGAGCAGTGGCTGTGGTGTCTGTTCGTTGGACTCGGGGAGCTGCTCTGGGGTCAGGTAAAGCCCTAATAACATAATACACTATATATAATGACACTGCTGTATGATTTAATACTGATCTGATGTATAACAACACTGGCATAATATGCATATGGTTAATTATTTCCTTAACTTATATGGCATGTTCCATTCAACACGCACACTTTCGAGAAGCGGCAGCCAATCACACAGTGCATACTCTCAAACGGAAAGCACAGTTCACTGTGAAGTCTTCATCAAGCTAATGGGATTCACCCAAGGCCGTTTTAAGGCATGTGGGTGCCCCAAGCAAAATAGACACATACCCCCCACATATCATCACTCATGATTTGAAAGTGAAACTAATGTCAGTTGGTCAGAAGCTTTATCTGTTCTAGTGTTAAAGACAGTGAACAGGTGGTGTGCATAGATACTGCTGAACATGTTCCAGTCTGGCTATATAAGATTTACTGGGTCAGTAAATAGTCAGTGGGGCCTATCTTGGTAGTTACTGCACTAAGATAGGGACTTGAAACCAAGACCTCAGTGCTGAGAGGCAAACATGCCAACCATTAAGCCTTTAACCATTAACCATTCCACCCAAATATTATTATTTTTTTGATTTATTATTATATGGAGCTGTTATGTAGGTATAATTAAATGAAGCTAACTAAATTTGCTAATTTGTGTTTTTTTGTTAATATTTTTGTGCTTTAGTTAATCTCCTCTGTGCCAACCAGCCAGTTGAAGTGTTTGAAGGAGGCGGGGCATGGGCCAGCGCCTGATGACATCATGGATGAAGATTTGGCGGAGGATGAGGATGAAATTGACCACGCGGAGCGAGAACTGAGGCGGGGTCAGATCCTGTGGTTCAGAGGACTCAATCGTATCCAGACTCAGGTAAACGCAGGGTTAACCGGCTCTGGGACTGCTGATGAGATATTTAATCTGCTGATTAGATATTTATATACTGATATTTAACTGTTAAAATTCTGCTTTAGAAATTATATTATTATTATATTTTGCCTGGATCTGTTTTTTCCATTACTTCTCTCTTCTTTACTTAGATTAATGAATGTTCTCTATAAAATCTTGAATAGATATAGTTTGTTTGCGTTCTCTTTCTTCTCTCTGTTCACTCACTTTTCTATCTCCTTTATTTCTCTCCTTTTTGTTTCGTTTTGACTCTGGGTGCGTTGTGTGCTGGTAACTATTCTCATCGCTGCTATTTTTGCTTTTTTCAAAAATGATTATATTGCTCAATTATTGTACATATTCTCTATGGGGTTATGAGAGTATTGCTTCATCTGCTTAAGCTCGCTCTCTGATCAACACTGTTTTTAAAGGGCTCATATTATGGAAAAAAAACTATTTTCCTCATTTGTTTTAATAATAATTTTATGTGAATTATAAACATTGTTCAAGTTTTATGAAAACCAATCTTCAAAAATAGCCTTTTTTTAATGACTTAGTTGTGATGTCTCAACTTACAGCAGGATCATTCAGCCTACAGCAGTTTTGCTCCACCCCTTTTGTTTCGAGAGGTTCCACCCTACCCATTCAGCTTACAGCATTTTAGCCCCACCCATTCAGCCTATAGATGTTTAGACCTGCCCATTCTGCCTTTACCAGTTTAGCCTCACAATTTGAACCAATGTCATTTAAGCATTCACCACACATTAGTTTGGATGAGCCAATTAAGCCTATTAGTTTTACACAATCTTTCTGCCTATATCATTTAAGCTCCTCCCATTTAGCCCACATCATTTAACTCCTTCTTCTCTCATTTAACCTACAGCAGTTTAAAACCATCCATTTAGCCCTTATCATTTAGTTGCTTATGGCAGTTTATCATGCCCATTTTCTTTACATAATTTAAGCTCCTCCCATTCAGCTGCAGAAGTTTAGTCCCACCTATTCAGCGTACAGCAGTTTAGCCCAATCAGACTTCATCATTTAAGCTCCTCCAAGTGAGTTATGGCATTTAAGCACTACTCATTCAGTGGTGAGAAATTAAGCTCTGTCCATTATCTAGCCTAGAGCGTGTTTAAATGAGACAGCCAATTAGAACAGAGGTAGTTTGCATATATTTCACAGTATAAAGAGAGTTTAGGTATAGGAGTTTAGGAATATGTGCTGTCTAAACACACAGAACACAGAAATAATCACAGAAATGTTCACTCACTCCCTGACGAAGATGTGCCTGAAGTGTCTCCGTGTCTGTTCATTATCTTGTCTCACTTCATTTCCACTGTGCTCATCCGAGTGCGTGTGTGTCTGTGTGTGTGTGATTTGCTTCTCTCTCTCTCCTGCAGATGGAGGTAGTGAGCACCTTCAAGAGAAGTGGTTCGTTTCAGGGTGCAGTGAGGCGCCGCTCGTCCGTGCTGAGCCAGCTCCATGACGTAACCAATATTTCTAGTCCCACACACCTAGTTCTATCTCCTGCCAATGCAACTGGTGCCCCCGGGAGTGAGTTCCAAAATACTGTAAACGGCACAGAGCCGCTGCACTCACGCAACGAGGAGGTCTAGCCTACACACACACGTACACACACCCACCCAACAGTTACACACACATACACACACGCACAGTTACAGACACACAACAGCTTTATTACCTGCCTTCAGATTGTGATTCGGCTGCTGAATGTGAGAGAGAGTGAGAGTATAAGAGAGAGAGAGACAGAGGGAGAGATTAGTCCTCTGCTTCAGTGCTGAGTTTAAAGTGCCTCGCTGACTAGCCCTCACAAAATAGCCCACACCAGCTAGGCCTCTCCAACTATCTCTCACTGACTAGCCCTCAAAGGGTAACCCCTTAACCC
Source organism: Astyanax mexicanus (assembly GCF_023375975.1). Classification (NCBI taxonomy): domain Eukaryota; kingdom Metazoa; phylum Chordata; class Actinopteri; order Characiformes; family Acestrorhamphidae; genus Astyanax; species Astyanax mexicanus. Next base: position 8,947,816 of record NC_064419.1, on the reverse strand, counting down.
TGTAGGCCTCACAGACTAGCCCTTGCCTCACAAACTAACTCTAACAGAGAGCCCTTTTTCGACTAGACTTCATTGACTATGCTTCACATTGTAGCCCTTGCTGACTAAGGGGTCTTTAACAAGGCCTCACTGACCAGATTGTCGTTTATCGCTGTCTCTTTGACATCCATAGGATAGGTCTTTTCAAAAGAATGGTTACATACATTAGCGAAGAAAAATAGTGAGGAAAAATATAAGCTGAAAATGTACGTCAAGATCTCCCAGAGTACACTAGTCTTTGGGAACTAGGCCTTGCTGATTAGTCAATGACATAATTCTCATTAATTATCCCTTTGTGACTTTCTTTTGCTGACCAGGCCTCACTGTTAGCACTTTTCCACCAACTTGAAAGTGTCACCGTTCTGGTTTGCGAACCTAATTTTGAACCGTTTGCGTCATTTCCACCAACAAAAGTAGGTACTGGAACCAGGAATGCTCGTTTGCAGCTGGAACTGAACAATACTAGGTTCTTTAGCATGAACCATGTTTACCGCTGCTGTTCTACGTCCTTTGTTGATGACGTATGATGTGATATTTTGTCGGTTCCACTAAAACTGGTGGAACCGTGGACTGCTTTGTTGAAAAGCAGCATGGTTCTTATAAGCCTGTATGTAACTGATTTAAGAACCAGAGTTCTTTTGGTGGTCTCTCACTGACTAGCTCTGGGTGCCCAACCATAACCCACTAGTCCTAACAAAGGAGACATCATTGATTAGCCCTTACTGACAATGCTTCACAGAGTATCCCTGGCTGACTAGGCCTCAGCAACTAGTCTCACAGAGATGGCTAGTCCTTAGAATAGTCCATTGCTGATCACATTTTGCTAAGTAGGCTTTACTGACTAGCCCTTACTAAATAGGCTCTGCTGACTAGTCCCTGTGGACTAGCTCTAATCAAATATTACTCTTTGAATAGCTCTGAACAATTAGGCAATGCCAATAAACTCTCACTAACTAGTCTTTGGTGAATGATCTGCTGAATAGGCCTTAAGGAATAGCCCTTGCTAAATAAGTCTCTATTACTAGCCTTTGCTAAACAGCCCTTGCTGTCCGTGGACTAGCTCTTTCTGACTAAACCCTTGCTAAATAAGTCTCACCAACAACTAGTCCTTATTAACTACCCTTTACCAACTCTGTCTCATTGACTAACTCTTGCTAAATAGACTTAAAAGCTTGAACTAGGTTTTTCTAAGATGTGAAGGAAAGTCGGCAAGGTCACATTGGAACAGTACCGATACACTGGGCACTCTGAGCTCTCTCTATGTCACTCTGTCTCTCTCTCTCCTTCTTTCTCCGTCCATTTGCGCTCTGTGCTCACGCTTGTCCACTGGCTGTGTTTCCACTCGTGTCCCTCCTCCACTACCTCATCATCCTCATCCTCAGGCTGGATTTCTGTGCTTCGCTGCTTTTCTTTCAGCTGCCTTTATTTCTCTCAAAGCCTTATTGTACCTCTCTCTCTCTCTCTCTCGCTCTCTCACTCTCCTGCTCTCTGTCCCTCCCTGACTTATCCATTCATCCATTCAGTAATGATGGAGTGATGATGTGAAAGAGCCTCCTGCACTTTTATTATTTCAGTCTTGAAGAGATGCGTAATCTCTCACACGCCATTTCCACACTGCTGGCTAATTTCCCACACACCTAACGAGTTTTTTTTTTCGGCGAATTTCACGCCGCTGAGCGAGAAGTGCGTATGAGAGTGCTGAGCTGTGAGCCGAGAGCCGGTTGTAAACTGACGAGTATAAGCCCATGATGGTTTTGATAAGATCTGATGACCTTTTTTTTGTCCTGTTTAGGAGCACATGCATCAAATGCACCCTGCGGTTGCATGCTTGCTGGCTCTGATGTTTGAGGTTTTGGGTTTTCTGGAAGTTCTTAACCCTTAGAAGTGCAGAGTTATTGCTGTTTTCATTTAAATTTGGTGGTTTCAAGTGGACAGAGGATGGAATCTATGAGCATGCTGCTTCTCCATCAGCAGCCGGAGTCTGAGAGAGCACAGTTGGCCATGCTCTCTCTGGGTGCGTAGGCGGTGCTCTCCTCCCTCATCACTCGTTCTCACCTTCTAGTATCAGGGGCATTGCAAGTGATGGGGGAGTTCATATTAATGGGGTTTGGGTAGTTCAGTAAAAATGGGGTAAATTTACATAGTTATAAAATTCCTAAAACAGTTGATTGCATTAATTGACAGTTAATAATTCAGTTAATGTTGGGTTCTGGCACTTTTCTGTACATTTAGGTGTTAGACATGGTGAAAACATGGTCAAAATCCAACAACACTCCTTTTAGGGTGCACCCAAAGGCTGAATGCCATCAAATTCTTTCTCACAGCAGTGTTCCAACTCATAGTTTAAGGCATTTACAAAAAAAATAAAGAGCAACAATTACAGAAATAACATGACCGTCCACATACTTTTGGTCATTAAAACAGATTCAGATCATAACAAAATGTGTCCACACAGAGCCATATGTAATCCAGATTAAATTACAGCGTGACTGTGTCACTGCCGGCAATAACTGAGCCTTCTAAGGATTAAGAGCTGTTTCTCTCTCTCTCTCCCTCTCTCTTTTTCTCTCTGTCTCTTTTTCAGGCTGTAAATTCTAATCTGATATTCATCTGACTTTCGTTTTTTTTCATGTTGATTTTTCTGATCATAATAATAATCTTTTCCTCCTTGTTTGCTAATTTGATTAATTTCTAATGAATTATTATGATTATGTACAGTATTTATAGTATTGATTTTAGGTTTGTTTGTTTTTATGTAAAAATGGTTTTGCTGATTAAATTGTTCCACTAGGTGGCAGCATTGTGATCTGTGCCTTAATCTAGTCAATTAAACGATTTTTTTTTTCTTTCTTCGCTGTATTTCTCGTTAACTTCACACTTGTCTTGTTTCTGTCCCGTCTTCACTTCTTTTCTTATGAACAAATATCTAAGTATATTTGTTTAATGTTTCCTCCATTATTATTATTTTTATTATCATCAATATTAATATTATGAATATGGTTTTGTCACGTTTGTCTGAGTTTGTCTATTTGATTGGTTGTTTCAGAAGACTTTCCTATTTGATTTTACTGTTAAATTTAAATTACAAACATCTAATGGCCAACTCACTGAGCTTCACAGCTTACTGTTATTTTAAAAATACTCAAATATATAGATATTAAATTACATAAAATAGATTATTTTCACTAGTTTAATGGATCAGATTGTGTTAAACATGTGCACATATTCTGTGTATAGAAAAACGTTATTTTTTATTAGTTCTGTATTGGCTGATCATTCAGTTTCCAGTTTCTTATCACAGTGCAGTCAAATCAGTGTGTGCATGTGTGTGTATATAAGGCCATGGATATCAATGCAATGACACCCAGAGGGCGCCAGAGTGGGCTCTTTTAGAACACAGCAGTAAAAAGAAAGGATCAGATCTGGATCAAGTTTAAAATAGTTCACACACAGTACCAGAAAAAGTGCCTCCACTGGAGAGAAGCAGGACATAATTATAGCTTTTTTTGTGAGTTTACATGAATTTTTTTATTATGTAAATTGAAAGAAAAATTTAAAAAATGTGAAAAAAATATATATATATTACATTACTGTATTATTGTATTATGACAGGGTATTGTCTGCAATATCCAAAGACAACTCATTAAAATGTATTAAAATGATTTAAAAATCTTTGGTAATTAAGTATCTTAATATCTTAAAGCTAACTATTCTTTCTAGTGCTTAAAAAACAGACATTACCTGTTTTTAAAGTGTGATTTTAATAACTTTTCATCATATTAGTATTTACAAAATCATTATTTTCTATTGGCAGTATTTTTCTTCAGGGACTAGACAAGCTGTTTGTGTGCATTTGCACATCTGTGTCAGCAGCAAATAGGAATGGCAATTTAAATTAGCTGAATAAATGCATTTATTAGAAGGGGTGTCCACACACATTCGAACAAATAGTGTACCAAACGGAATTAAATACCAAATAACTGCATGTTTTCGTTGTCGCTGGCGATAACATTAAGAATAAGTTGTTTTTAAAGCCTGTATTTATGTTATTATCTCTTTATCTATTAAGTTAAGCCCTCCCCCACTCTCCCACGTGCACTGTGATTGGTTGGAACATTCTGTGTTTGAGGCGGAGCTATTCAAACACAATTGCTGTTCTGTTTTTCCATTCAGCTCCCGACACGAAAGATCAGTGTGAAATCAGCCGTGCGTCTGTGTGTGTGTGTGTGTAAAGCTGAAGTTGAAATTTTTCCGTTCCACCTTAAATAGTGCAGCAGTTACATTCTAGCACCTGGGGCGTTACAACATCTACCTAACGCTGATTGAGATTAGTGATGATGCTTTGCACACCTCAAGCATGCACACACACACACTCATGCACACACACACACTGACACACTGGGGCTACCCTTTTCAGTTGTTTTGATTGTGAACGAGCATTACATTATCAACAGTTGTGGGCCTTATACTCGAACCGTTTACAACCTCAGAGAACCTTCATATTTTAAATGGCTCTTTGGAAAAACAAATCAACCGCCTCGACTCTGTGTTTGTGTGTGTATGTTTGTGTGTGTGTGTGTGTGTGTGTGTGTGTGTGTGTTTTCTCTTTTGTCCTATTGCCTTGCTCGAGCCACTATGGGCTGCTGGGACTGCTGTGTGTATATTAGGGATGCACCGAAATGAAAAAAAAAAAAAAGAAGAAGCCAAAAAAAAAACATCAGCAGCCAGAGTCAGAGAGAGCACAGTTGGCCATACTCTCGTTATTGGTGGATAGGTTAAAAAAACAATAAAAAAAACAATTGCAGAATATTAAATGGATCCCTGGTATAAATACTTTATAAGTGTGTATGGCTACATGTGTGTGTATAATATATATGTGTGTGTGTGTGTGTGTGTGTGAGTGTGTGTGTGTACTGTGCATGCATATACGCAGGCGTCTGGAGGAGGTCGAACTGCCTGTTGCGTGCATGCTGCTGCTGAATACACATACACATACACACACACACACACACATGTATATACACACACTACTTTTCAAGAAAGAAGCTTCAAGGACACCTTAAACTTTTCTCTCTCTCACTCTCTCTCTCTTTATCTCCCTCACACACACACACACACACACACACGCACACACACACACTCACACATCTAAACAAAGAGGAAATGGACTGTGTGCATGCATGCCGTGCATGAAAGGGGATCAAGCACCCTTACAGGAGGCGGGTTCATGAGGAAGACACGCCCCATGAATGTACTCCTTCAGTGTTTTTTCATGCCAGTTAAGGAGAAGGGTGGAGGAGGAGGGTGGAGTTTGGAGGTGGGAGGAAAGGACAGTTTTCCACCAACACTTTCACTTTAAATAATATTTAATATTCAATTGAATCGGATTGTTTGATCTGCACCGTCAGACGTCTAGATCAGAAACAGGTGTCTGATTAATAAAGGAAGCCAACGTGAACCCAATTAACGCAATTAATCTGTTCTTTAACGAATGTTCGGTCCTGTACTGTGGCAGGGTTTCTCCAACAGAGTATGTAATTTGTAAATTGCATGTATTTATTTGTTTATTCGTTTATTTGTGTACTCGTTGTTGTGGTTGTACATCTCTGTGTGTTTCATGTATATTTCATCATTCTTTGCTGAGCACAGAATGTAATGTTTTGTGTGCGCATTTACACAGATCAAGCATAACATTATGACCACCTCCTTGTTTCTACACAAATTATCTCTTTTTTTTTTTTTTTTAAGCTCCATTGATCATATGGGAGCACTTTAAAGTCTGAGTGGATCAGATGCAGCAGTGCTGCTGGAATTTTTAAACAATGTGTTTAATCATTCATTGTCCTCCATTCTGTTAGAAGGAGATAGAAGCTGATTTTGGTCATCATCAGTCTACAGAAAGCTGCCTATAGGACACTGTTGTTTAAAGCATTGATGCTGAGGTGTTTAAAAACTCCAGCAGCACGGCTGCATCAGCTCATTCACTCGTATCAGCACAACAACAGTCAGTGCTAATCACTGCAGTGCTGAAAATAATGACCCACCACCCAAATAATAATAATAATAATAATAATATCTGCTCTGTGCTGGTTTTCTCTCATGTGGAGTCCTGACAATTCAAGAACAAGAAGAAACATAGTAATAAGTCTGTAAATATAAATGTAGTGGCACTCCGTTTCTTGTTACTCCTTTTGTACCACCTTTTGCTGTCAGTCTACCAACCAGTATTTGAAAAAACGCGAGTTAGTCCGAATCCTCTTTTCAAAAGTTCACTCATAAAAAACAAAGACAAACATTAGACTGGACTCATATAGCTCGGTCAAAAAACTGTGTTGCTTCCACTGTCTCCAACAGCAATCTGGCTACTCACGTACATGCAGTGGAAATGACGTGTTACTGATGGAAGCCAATAAAATAGCAGAAACGCTCTTTAAAGTTTTACATTACTGAATTATGCATTTTATAAAATACCATAATTATAAATGCCTAATAAACAACTTTCAACATATTTTAACATTTTTAACTAAATTATTCTTTAAATAAAATAACTCTTATTTGGCTCTTACAATAAAAATATGAACAAAGTGTCCTATATCAAATCAAGTCAAATTTATTTGTATAGCAGCTTTACAGAAACATGATCACAGGACAAAGAATCAGGCAAGACATTAAACATAGAAAATACAGAATACAGAACCCCCAGTGAGCGCGGAGATAAGGAAAAACTCCCTCAGAGCTGCAGGAGGAGGAAGAAACCTTGGGAAGACCAAGACTCACGTTTAAGGGGGGACCATCCTACCACTGGTCAAATGGCTTTTAAATTAATTTTAAAAAGTCTTTATACATCCACATAGGTTTTATATATTTAGGAGTATAGCAGCGCCACTAATGGAAGCAGTTAGAGTTCATGTAAGCTTGGATGTAATCTGTGGTGACTGACCAGTGGAGCTGAAAAGATGGGTAATGGATGTAGGAACAAGGAGGTGGTCAAAATGATATGACCTCTCTTACATCTGTGTATGTGTTTATATATGTGTGTGGTGGATTTAGTAAAGGTGTGTACTGCGTACACTGTAACGGGGTGGTAGAGTGGGCGTGTATTTGTTTGCGTAGGTGGTTCACGTGGCATGATTGTATGTTAACTGTGGAAGCAATTATGTGTTGCTATTTGTTTTTTTGTTTTGTTTTTTGTCCATCAGGCTGTTTAATGTCACTTTAAATGGTTGTTTGTTTGTTTGTTTGTTTGTTGTTTATCATGTGTACATTTCTCTCTCTTTTTTTTTTCTATTTTCTTCGCGAGTGTCACACTGCCAAGTGCCTTACACACACTCCACAAGCCAAAGCCAGCCGGACACTGATCCGCTGGGGGACGCCGGGGGGCTAAGGCTGCTTTGACAGACCACACTTAGGCCTGTTTTTTTGTTTTGTTTTGTTTTATTTTATTTGGGCTTAACCTCCAGTTAGGACCACTGTAAACGAGCTTATCTCGCTCATAGGCGCTGCCTAGGGTAAGCCCGGAGGCCTGTGACCTTTTGACCTTCCAGAACCAAAGGCCGTAGCTCCGGAAGAGGACATTGATTGTAGATGTCTTGCAGATGTGAGATCATTCACAGCCAGGTTAAACCAGATTAATTAAGCAAAGTCTGAGGACTAAACATGTCTCTCCACTTCTTTGTTCCCTTGATCCCTTCTTCGCTCCTTCTTCTCCTCCTGCTCCTCCTCCTCCTCCGTGGCCTCCTCCCACTTGCCCGGTTGACCCGTAGATCCGGGTGGTGAAGGCCTTCCGTAGCTCGCTGTACGACGGCATGGAAAAGCCGGAGTCCCGCAGCTCCATCCACGACTTCCAGGCCCACCCCGAGTTCATCATCACCGACTCCGGACACAGCATCCCGCTGATCGACGAGACGGACGTGGACGACGAGTCCGAGAGGTACAACCACAACCACGTCCGCGTCGCCGTCCGCCACGGCCCCCTCCCGCCGTCCTCCATGCCCCCTCAGCGCCCTCCACGCTCACGCTACCCGACCCGGCAGCAGAGCCTCCCGGTCACGCTCAACTGCAACAACAACGCCGCTGAGAACCGGGCTCCGCAGGCCCACCTGCCCCATCCTGCCCCCCCTTCCCCTGCTCCTCCAAGCCCACTGCACAGCTTTGAAACCTGCCTATAAAGTGGTCAGCGCCAGCCCTCTAACCCTGGCCTTGAGGTGTGACCTGCCGTGGAATTCGTGAATTTAGATGTTTCTGGACTTTTTAAACTCTCTTTTTTTTTTGTAAACTTATCATTCAACTGCCCCTCCACGCTCCCAGTCCCACTGTTGCACCGGCCTGGGAGGGCGACACAGAGGACCCAACAGGTGCTTGTGCGTAAGCATCAACATAAGCATAAGCATAAGCATAAGTGAGAAGAAGATTCTGATCATGATTATGATTCTGATCTAAGTGTTACTGCGTAAGTTAGTTCTGCGCTTGTGTTTTTTTTTTTTTCTTAACCTTCTAACTTTGCACCCCTTTCATGAGCTGCCATCGCTCTGGACCAAGCATTCCTTTATGCTCCGGATGATTAATGGACAATAAATAGACAATAAATGGACGATAATTGGACGATAAATGAATAAACGACCCTCGCTGGACTAACCCCCCCCCCAGGCCGGCGGGCGGCGTTGTTGCACTGGACAGGAGCCCACAGTGCACTGATGGGACTCTTTGCTCTTTGACTCATTTTAAAGACAATGGACTTATAAATACATGTGTAAAAAAATAGTAATAGTAATAATATTAATAATATTAATAAGAATTCAGAATTCATTCCGCCTTTTAATTGATGATATTTACTGTTCCGATTATTATTGTGGTTACTTCTGCTGAAATTACTGCAGTTACCGAGACAAGAGTTACTATTCCAGGTACGATGCTTTGTTGATTAGCTTCATATATTCATGATGTGTGCGTATGTATGTATGTGTGTGTGCGTGTGTGTATGCAACGTATGTGTGTACTGTTTGTTTGTTTGTTGGTTGTTTGTTTGCTGGTGTCTTTGTTTTGTCCTCATGGTCTTATGTTTCTCCGTCTGTGCTTTGAGAGTGTTGTGTATGTCCTATTAAAACAATAAAGAGAAATTATATTAGTAATATAAATAAATCCTAGAGCCGCCGCGCACAGGTTCATCTGGTAGGTTATCGGAGAACAGGACCGGAAGATCAGAAGAACAGCGATTGGAGACGAGAGTGATCTGTGTGAAGGATGGAGTGTAAATGTTTGCGGGACGGTTTTAGAGAAAGTCTATTTTATTATGTTTTGCTTTTTAATGCGGCGCTCTGTACCAGCGCTCTGACTGTGTTCACTGTAACGTCTCTAACTGGAAAAGCATGATTCAAAGTCAAATATATTTTACAGGATAATCCCTGTGCTCCTTCATTTTCTACTCAAAATCAAAATATAAGAGTGGGGGAAGAGTGTCCAGTGTTTATTCACATTTTTAATGTATGCTGCATTGAATTCTGTCTTACTGGTCGACCAGCAAGACCAGCATGACAAGCAGGAATAAGCTGGTCAATCAGTGAGACCAAAATGAAATGCATGCAACAAGCCTGGTCATCCTGGACAACCACAGAGGTCTTGCTGGTCATACTGGTCGAAAGAGGTCAGGATGCTTATGCTAATCATGCTAGTCAACCAGTATGGATTTGCTGGTCTTGCAGCTTGGGTTTACTGGTCATTAAGTTTGACCTAATCTTCTGTCAAAGATTCTCTAAAACAAATCTTCAGAAAAGTATAGCATTCTGTACAATTAGTACTGTAAGTTTTGGTTTCATGCCGCAATTTAGTAACTGAGCGCACTAAAGAACTTTTTTCGCCTACATAGGCGGAGTCTCCCTATAACCTACACTGATTGGTTTGTAGAAGGGTGTGTATTGGATGGTGGTGCGTTTTCAATTTAAATTAGTCATTTGAATCATTTGAGTCAGGCAACTAATTCAGGAAATCAACATTTTTAATCAGATTTATTTTAAGAACAGCCAGACAAATCAGTTTTTCTGATGCAAAATTTTAAAAAAAAATGCAGCCTGTGCATTATCAAATTAACCAAATATTAATATATATTTTTTTAGGATACCATTAACCATTACCATTAACTACTACAAAGCAGCAAATCCAGAAATCCAGAATGATGAGAGAAGAGAACTTAAATAATTAAACCTTTAACCCCCAGTGATCAAGAAAGAAAATCAAAATAAATAAGTTAGGAGACTCTCGTGATCAAAACCACATCTTTGTAAATTAAATGGTATAAAGTCACCTTAATACCCCTTTACTACCCCTTAATACACCTTTAATACCTCTGCTGGTGTGGTCAGGTGTGCTCATATTCACTGATATATTTAGCAGCAGTGTTGGAAGTAATAACAAAAAAATATATATATATATGATTAGTAATAAGAGTACTAGTACAAATAATAATAATAACAGTCCATGTAAAGTTAAAGCAGCACTAGGTAGGATTTTCTTGATTTTTGATATAAAAAAAAAAAAAAAAATTACAGCTTGAAACTCACTGCGCTCCACTGAGGAATAATAGGAGGAATAGCGGTGCTCTCGTGTCTGTGCTGGAGCTCCTCTAGAGAACTGCGACCTGCTTTCCGACCTTTAGTTCTAACAGTTCTACAAGAACTACTGGTTCATTCTTTACAAACTAACATACAGACACTCTGGCAGAAGCTGGAAAGAGACCGAATATGTCTGTGAAAGCCAGAAAACAAGAAAGAGAAACTAATCCGCCTGAAACATTTATTACACTCTGCAACTGTAGGGGGAGCCCGCAAGCACAAAATCTCAATCCTACCTAGTGGAGCTTTAAATGTATTCAGTAATGGTGGTCGAGCTGCTGGTCTAACGCAGGTAAAAATAAACCCCAGTGATCAATCTTGTCTGAATATTAGTTAAAAATTAGGCACTAAAATTAGACAATAACACACTTGCATGACAATGGCAGCCCTGTAGGGAGCGATATTACCTCACAAAGAGAAACAACAATCACAACACAAGTAAGAATACATAATATACATAGACGCCTATCAGACTGACGCCCCCAATTTCGGCTGACGTGTCAGCGCAGCCGCCATATTGGATGGGTCACCAATGTGCCCCAAGTGCATTAATAAGTGCTAAGGATAGTGCATAATACAACTATAATAATCACAACTCAAATTTTTACCCGATTTTTACATGGTTGTTAATTTAGGGAGTTTTCTCTTTGGTTCTCTTGACTGATTGGTCAAATCCATCTTAAAAAAATGTACATACAGGAATAAGGTTCTGTGTTCTGGACTAGCACAAATTGAGTATATTTTAGCTTGGAGTTAATAGCTTTAGTAATTATCTGGTTAATAAATCTGGTTAAACTGCACCTGAACAGCAGTTTAGCTCAAACCTTCAGTATAAGCTGAAACTCAGGTCGGATAGAGGTCGGATCACATTCTCACCACAAACAGAACCCCTCAAAGGTTGGTTTGAGATCCAAATGAGAGACTCAGTGCATTTATTAACCAATTATTAATTAAATCTGTGTTATCTGTATTCATATCTATTTTAACTAAACGGTATAGACAAAAGTATTGGGACACCTGCTTATTCATTGTTTCTTTCGAAATCAAGGGTATTACAAGTGCTTATCCTGCTTTTGTTTGGGCAAAATAAAAATACCTATAAAAAACCTATAAGAGTAATGCACTGCTTATGCAGTACAGTACAGTGCATAGGCAGTACACAGGCCTTACAGCTCCAGTATATGTTTTTTTTAAATATATGTTTAAAGGATAACCAGAGTGGATGCTGAGGTGTTGGTGGATGGTTTTCCTGGAATCAGCAGGCCTTTGTTTTCTTCATTCCTGATGTTAGCATGCTGCTAACGCTCACAACAGTGTCTCCTTCGCCAGGCAGACGAGCAGGCCTAGTAGAGAGACATAGGTTCAGTCTTAATTGTGATCCTCACACTTTCGTTAGTTCCTGAGATTTTTTTCTGCACAGATTCAACACGCTAATTGTTCTTGTAGCAAATTTTATTTCAGATTTATTTTTTTTTAACAATGTAGCTACAGATTGTTGTGATTTAGACATTACTTCAACATTAATTCAACAAATGTACTTAATTTTGTAACCGTTTATTGGGGAAAGATTTGTTTCTTCCTTCACGCTAACATCAGACTTACTTAGAAGTTTTTACACAGTGTTTATTAATGTGAGCAAAAACACAATAACATCACATGATCATTAGTAGCGTGCATAACTAGATATTTCTCTTTCTGACAGCTCTGTCACTTCATTCCTAGTGTAGCCCAGCTTTCTTACGATAATATAGCAGATTAAGCTGCTGAAAAACTGACTTGGAATCAGACACTGTTTTTAAGTTATTTAGTTATTTTTACTGCTCAAGAGCTACTCACCGTCAGACTTCAGAATAATGCCTAAAAAAAAAAAAAAAACACAGTCAGCTGAGCATGGATTTTCTTTATTTCCCAGCAGAAAAATGAATATCAAAAACTTTATTTACCAAATAGCTGCGAGAACATCCTGTAGCATTCCTCATCTTCAAATATCTTTGTTGAACATGTAAGGTACCCTAAAAAATACAGAGCATCAAAATCACCAAACCAAATCAGAGAAAGGTTTTCAGAAAAAGTAAAAACTCAAACCAGTGTTTACCTTCACTGTTAGCAGCGAGCTCCCTTTTGAGCATTTCTTTAATTAAGAAATAAGAAACAAACATACATAGTTGAGAAATCAACTTACAAAAATGAGAAATCACTTCAAAAAATACCCAGAAAAAAACTGAATCATCAGTTATTTAAATGAAAGCAAATGATTATGTGTATATCTGCCAGTTCCCATATTTTTCAATGACAAAATAATAAAAAAATCTTCACAACATAATGAGAAAAAGGGTCTTGAAATAATGAGAAACATTATCTAAATAACAAGAAAAAGGATCTCAGAGTAGCGAAAAAGTCATCTTAAAATAAAGAGAACTCTAACAAGTACTCACCCAGATCATCCACATGCTTATAGCAGTTCTTCAGCCGTTTAACGGGCACATTCAGCGAAAACGGAAATACACCTTCATCCGATAAAAAAAATATGTTTATAAAAAAATATGTTTATTCCCTCAAAACACTCAACTCTCAACCAAAACACAAACAGTGTGTATATACAACACTGAAGGGATGTGTCTGTAAGAGACTGACTGGATTAAAGGGGAGTGTCTATAACAGACTCTCTGGATTAAAGGGGAGTGTCTATAACAGACTCTCTGGATAAAAGGGGAGTGTCTATTGTCTGTTGTTTTATTGTCTAAAACAGCAAACTGACTCAATACATTACCGTATTTTTCACACTATAAGGCGCACCGGATTATAGGGTGCATTATTAATAAACATATATTTTCTGGTCTATTTTCATATATAAACTGGATTATAAAGACTTTAAAAGAGACACTGGAACTAGTAACTAGTAGTAGGAGCAGGGGTGTCGCCATGTTTTCCTCCTAAATTCAAGCTACGCTAATTTTAGTAATCAAAACTGTAATTCTTTAAAAAAAAACATTTCAGATGAGTCAGACAAGTCAAATGAGCACTGGATGTAAATATACACTGAGTTCTCTGTTTTTGGGTAAGTAAAGTGCTTCCATTTATTTACAGTAGGCTTAGATGTACAGCTTTCCACAAAAGCTGGAACATTAGCGGCTAACCGCTAGCAGCTACACTGAGGAGCCTTGAGTGTTCTGGTAAGCCAGGGCGATATTAGCTAGCAGTTCGCTACACTTAGCTTGTTTTAACACGGTAAATGCGCACAGTACAGTGCCCCATCCTTTACTAATGGTCTTTAAAGGGTAATTCCACCATTTTCATGTTTATTCCAGTGTGTTTGTGTTACCAGCAGGTTTTAAAAAGATGTGGTTGGTTGGCTTTATGTAACCTGGAGGTTGAGTCAAGCATTATTGGGGTAGGTGTGCTCCTAGATATAGAATGGAAATTGACTTAGAACTCGTTTGAAGTTGTAGACAGCAGTCCTTTTAATACTACCCTGGGGTTTATTATCACTGACAATTCATTGAACTTCTGATATTGACGTTTCCCTTTTGTGTCGTACTCACCGAGTTTCCCCAGCATAGAAAACACTGCAATGAAGCAAAGCAAACACATTGCACTATTAATGGAAGTAAGTGTATAATTATATTAAGTTATTTTAAAGCCTTTCTATTGGTCAAGTCAACATCAAATTCTAAAGTGTCAGATTCATGTTATATCTGACATCCCACCTTTCCTGTCAGTACCGAGATTCTTATGCATATTGATAGCAGCTAGGGCTGGGCGATATATTGAGATTTAAAAAATATCTATATATTTTCATATGCAATATAAGACGGGACAATATTGTTTATATCGTTATAGACTATGCTGCGTTACTGTAACGCAGGAGCAGACGGAAGGCGGACGTAAAAGCGGGTAAGACAAACAAATTTATTAAATAACAAATAAACACAAACAGATAAGGAATAAACGAGGAGATATAAATACATAAACAAACAGGGAAACAAATCAAGAACTAAATCTAGACAGATGATAACTAAACAGGGCTAGGGATATATACAGGGATCAATACGTAAATAATTTACAAAATAAACAAAGAAACAAACAGGAAATAAACGTAACTAGAAATAACGTGACCGACAATAAACAAGACCGAGTAAATAGAAAGCAATGACGTGACAGACAACGGGGGAAGGGGCAAAGACCGACAGCAAACATAGACTAACAGGTACTATTTATAGTAACACGAAACAATGAACACCTGGGGAGAAAGGAAACGAGGGGCGGAGCTACAAATTACAGACACGTGACGGAAAATTACTGAGACACACACTAGGAAACGCTGAAAACACAGGGGAACAGAGCGAGGCCGTGACAGTTACAGTGAGCCCCGCCAGTTCTCCCGCTGTGTCTCTGTACAGCTTCACCTAGCACCGCCTCCCTCCCTCACTAAACGCAACTACCCCTCCCCCACCGCAGTCAGGCAGCGTGAGCATGGAGAGAGAGAGCAGGCAATAGAGAAACCTCACGTTAAAGCTCATTTCCAGGTGGTTTGGATTCAGCGAGTCAGATAAACAGCAGAATAAGGTATTTTGTAGAGCGGGGGTCAGTAATAGGCGGACCTGGTCCACTATTGAGCAGTGATGGTATAGTTACTTTGAAAAAGTAATCCGATTACTGATTACTGATTACTCCTTTAAAAAGTAACTTAGTTACTTTATGGATTACTTGATTTTAAAAGTAACTAGGTTACTTTACAAGTTACTTTATTAGTTACTTTAAGCAGCTGCAGACACCACCTCCCGCCGCCTTAACATAAACATTATAACCAGTTTTGCCAATACTCCCTTTATTGGAAAATGCATTTTTAACAGCAACAATTTATCTCTATTAAGTTGACCTATTTCCTAAAAAAAATAAGTTTTTTTTTTTATAAAAAAAAAAAATTAACTTAACATAAATATTTTTTTTTTATAAAAAATAAAATATGGTCTTTCTTGATTTTACTAAACATAAATACTTGTTTTTATAAAAAAATATATAAAATAAAGAAAGTCTTTCTTGACCTGACATATTTAACACTGTAAAACTGAACATTGAACTTCTCTGCAGGGCAGCAAGGAGTGGTTTTATAAAACAGAACCGTGTATATGGTCTAGACCAGGGATCACATATTTGCAGACTGCGGTCCGGGTCCGGACCCAGACGTTGTCCAATACGGACCCATACCGGACCCAACTACTGAGAAAGATTTCATTCTGACAGTGTTCATTTAAAGCACCGGAACTTTTCTTGTCTTTACGGTGTATGCGCTCTGCGCCACAGTGAACTTCCAATCACGTGTGGTGTAAAATCTTTAAACGCTCTCCTCTGCCAATCAAATTTGTGGCAGACCGCTGCCCTGGCTAGTGAATTGGGACGCGGCCGCAAAAAAAGTCTTTATAACTGGCGAAAAACGAAAACGGGCGGAAACTAAAGACACGCCGAGCGCGAGAGAGAGAGACAGGGGAGAAAGCGAGACGCGTGTGATTGGGGAAGAGCGGAGGGGGAATGGGTAAGGGAGCGGTGTGTGTGTGTGTGTGTGTGTGTGTGTGGAGGAGATGAGGTGGAGAGAGAGAGAGAGAGTAACGCACAGTGACTTAAATAAGTAACTTTAATTTGATTACTGGATTGGAAATAGTAACGCGTTAGATTACTCGTTACTGAAAAAAAGGGTCAGATTAGAGTAACGCGTTACTGACATCACTGCCTTTCTCTATAAAAACACACACAGTGACGGCAGAACCCGACTTTTCAATGAAACAGCAGCACGTCTGATATTCTGAAGCATCACCACTGGACTAAACACTGATCTTTAGATCAGACACACCCACTCTAACCTGGGTATGAGAATAGACCTGACACCGTTTCAGCCCAGATTTACAGAAAACTCAAATTGCACTTTTTATGTACTTTTTCTTAAGCACTTTAGATGCCAAAAGCACAATGTAATTTTTTTATATATCCCTTGTTTTTAGGCTACTTTAAGTGGAAATATATATATATATATATAAAAATATTGAGATATATATCGTATATCGCAATTCAGAAAAATATATTGAGATATAGTTTTTGATCCATATCACCCAGTCCTAATAGCAGCACCGAGAGAGATTGGTCTCTCCTTGTGCTAAGACCCATTGGTGTTCCCTGTGGGCAAGATTTACATTCTAATTAGTCTGCATTTGTGTTCACTAGACCTGAATGTGAGAATTGTGGGTGTGATCCACATTCTGATTGGACTCTCTTTGTGCTCAGTAGACCTATTAGTGAGCTCTGTGGACAGCAGGCTTTACACTCAACCTTGCTCTTTGATAGTGCATCAGTTCAGTGTAGTTCTGTAGCTCCATGGAAGAGATTCAAACACACAGAATATAAAGGTACTACCCCTGTCTGTATTGCTCATGGTGTACACTAGTATCAACTGATACTGGTACTGGGCATTACATAATAGGACATAACAGGACTTAGTCTTGCTATAACTAATCTGTGCTGCACTATTGGTGTCCTTACTAATCTCCAGCATACAGAGCGCCAGGTTAATCCTAAAATTAAACATTAGTATTATTTATAGGCAAATCTATTGATCAATACATGAACATAATAAAGTTTTAAACACTATGGTTAACTTAAACACTACTTACATTTTGACTTGAGCACCTTGCCTGAGAAACAAATACAGCAACAGTTAGCTGAACCTTTTCTTTATTTCAAGCAGAAACATAAATATCGGAAATGTTATTTACCAAATAGTCGTGTGTACATCTTGTGGCATTTATCTTCTTCAAATACCTTTGTCGAACATCTGATGTACTCTGTAAAAATAAAGAAGATCACATTTACCAAATCAAGGCCACGTTTACACAGCAGGTAAAAGTGTCTCAAATCAGATTTTTTCAGGCTGTTCACACTATCATGCTTCTAATCTGATGCTCATGTGTTAAAGAGCAATGCTTCATGTGAAGCTTCAGATTTCAGTTCTTCTCCCTCATAATATGAGTTCCAGTGTCTGCAGCTGGGCTTATAACCATGAATGTGTTCCTCCAAAAAAGTAAAAAGGGCACATTATTCAGCCACAGCCACTTTTTTAGTTTGTGTTCCTGGTTTTTAGGTTTTAATTTGTTGCTGCTGCACCTGTTCATTAGAGACACGTTTCATTAGAGACACGAACAGTGTGATGCAAGCTTTTATATACATATTTTTGGAACAAAGACATCAGCTCTCCACCACTGAAACCCTCACTCACTGCTATCGTCCATTTCCCCTTTTCCTCATGCTTTTTTTCCTTCTCCTTGATGTAGGTAGTTTCATGAATTATTTTTTTTTCTAATTTATATCCCATTTTACCCAACCCCCTATCACTAGTAATGCCCCAACCCCAGGAGGGTGAAGACTAGCACATGCCTCATGTAATCGGCTCTTTCTTAACTGCTGATGCAGCATTGTCGAGTAGAATCACAGCGCACTCGGAGAAAAGCGCAGTGACTCAGTTCTGATACATCAGCTCACAGACACCTTGTGCTGATTGACATCACCCTATGCGGGGAGTAATGATAGGAAAGAGCCCCATCTACCCACCCAGAGAGAGCAAGGCCAAGTGTGCTCTCTCAGGGCTCCGGCAGCTGATGGCAAGCTATATGAACGGGAATTGAACCAGCAATCTCCCCGATTATAGTGGCAGCGCTTGACCACCAAGAGTTGCATGAATTTTGATCTGTCTGTTAAGAGTCACATTGCTACAAAGTATATATGTATTGCATTAAGCTCATTGTATACTTCTGCGTTGAACCTACGCTGTGGCCTACACGTATCCAGACCAATCACAGCTGCGGCAGTCCTGCGGCATCGCACACTGCGTAGTTACATTTTTCAAAGAGGTGCGCGTCAAGCTACCGTGTAGGTTTGACGCAGAAGTATAAATTGGGTTTTAGAGTTTACCGGAGTGGCCCAAATCCAAAAGATCAGATTCAGTGTGTTTTCTGCTGTACACACTGCCATAAAACTGCTTTGTAACTGTAGCCTGAATTTTAAAAAGGGTTTCAGAACAGAAAACAGAGAATAAAATGTTAAAATGACATTGTTTACCTTCCCTGTTCTGAAGCAGCTCCCATAGTAATTCTGTAGTGAAGAAAGATCAGAAACAGATTCACTTCAGACTCTAATCAGAGTTAATCTGACAGGCAAAGCAAGAAGGAAGACTCACCCATGTCATCTATATACTCATAGCAGGTCTTTGCCACCTTCACTGTAAAAAAAAACACCGTAAAATTTACGGTAAAATACTGGCAGCTGTGGTTGCCAGAATTTTACCGTAAAATAAACAGTTGCCAAGAATTATACTGTAATATCTTCTACATGGCAACCGTTTATTTTACGGTAAAATTCTGGCAACCACAGCTGCCAGTATTTCACCGTAAAATAAACAGTTGTAAATGTATAAGATATTACAGTTTAATTCTTTTCAACAGTAAATTTCACATTCATAAACCGTTTTGTTTACAGTATATTCTTGTAAAAAAAAAAGTATATTACATTGTAAAAAGCCTACTGTAAAAAAAATTCTTGTCAAATTTACGGTGAAAAATTGGCAGCTGTGGTTGCCATTTTTTACCGTAAAAAATACAGTGATATTGTATATGGCTTTACAGTAAGGTATTTTAACACTTGTAAAAACAACAGTTTGAAAATGTACCAATAAAGAGGAGTTACTGTTAAAATAACGGTGAAATTGTGTATAAACTCATGGTATAGCTGAACAATTCACAACATAACCCTGTTGCTTTTTAAGTGAAAAACTATCCATTCCACAGCATTTATTGTCCTATTTTATGGACAATTTTTGTTAAAACACTTGGTATGTGGTTGTGCAATAATTTTGATTCTCGCTGTAAACGTGTGTTGTTAACAACAACAGTTTTAAACAGCATGATCTTTATCAAAATCACTTCATTAACTGGACTACTGCTCACTTACAGCACAGAGATGTGCTCAGAGAGTAAAATCACTTATATACTCATAGTGTAAAACCCAGCCAGGTGGATAAAACCGCTATGAAACTACATCATGGTGACTTCTCTAAACTAAACATCTAATTAACATAACCACGCCCCATAGACAGCTGCGTTACATCCCATTCAGACCCTGCGGATATCAATAAAATCCAGGAGCAAACAAACTCATTATATACAATGCCCTAATAATATCCTTCTCCTTCAATGTAATATACTTTTTTTCACAAGAATATACTGTAAACAAAACGGTTTATGAATATGAAATTTACTGTTGACAAGAATTAAACTGTAATATCTTATACATTTGCAACTGTTTATTTTAGGTGAAATACTGGCAGCTGTGGTTGCCAGAATTTTACTGTAAAATAAACGGTTGCCATGTAGAAGATATTACAGTACAATTCTTGGCAACCGTTTATTTTACGGTGAAATTCTGGCAACCACAGCTGCCAGTATTTTACCGTAAATTTTACATTTTTTTCTCAGTGATTATACAGTAATATGCTGTTTTTAATATTACAATCTATTACCATTGCCATGTCAGTTTTTTAATTTATGGTAATTCAATGTTTATTCTACAACAATAAGCTAGTTCTTGCTTTACGGTTTATTTCTGTTGCCATTTCACAGTTTTTCACTGTAATTTTCACGGACATTTTTTACAGTATTCAATGGTGAAAAGAATATTATTCATGACAAATAAATGTAGAAATTACAGTTTTAGCCGTTATCCAAATAATATGGACATTTATTAATGGCTTGTGTATTTAACAGTAAAAAAAAATATTAATCACAAAAAATGAATGTAGAAATTACGGTTTTGCCTGTTAAGTAAAAATACGGAAATGTAATAATGGCTTGTATATTTAACAGTAAAAACATGTATTATTCACAAAAAATGAATGTAGAAATTACGGTTTTGGCTGTTATCTAAATAATACGGAAATGTAATAATGGCTTGTATATTTAACAAAGAAAAAATGTATTATTCACAAAAAAATAATGTAGAAATTACGGTTTTACCAGTTATCCAAAAATACGGAAAATTTCTGTTATAAACACAGTGCAAGAGAATTTTACGTTGAAATAATGTATTTTTTCCAGAGAAAATGTGTAAAAATTAGTGTATTGGATGATATATGAATTTACGGTATTTTGTTGTTACCGAAACAGTATTTAGCCTTTTTAGTCCGGAAAAATACCTGCACCAGTTTAACATAAAACAGAATTTAGTAAATGTTCTATGCTGAACTGTGTCCATGTGGAAAGCCACCAGTACAGCGCGCGGGTGGGGGCAGGGCTGGTGCTGTCCCGGGTCCTGCATTGTTTAATATGGCGATATATATCATCGGAAAAAAAAAACTATGCAATGTCAATTTTTTACAATATAGTGCAGCCCTAGTTTATAATAAAGAAAAGTAATTAAGAAAATTAATCTTAATGATTTACAAACAACTTTGAGAATGGCATCATTTTCAGAACACAAAATATGTGCAGGTTACAAAGTTTTAACCATTACTAATCTACTAATCTGGTAGATTTCTAACCCCATTTCCTTCTTCCCCTCCTTCACTTCTCTATCCCTTTATTTCCCTTCGACCTCCTTTAAGCCCTATCTAAAAATGGGCTATCTAAATTCCTATTACTTTGTACTTCATTATTGTAAGTCGCTTTGCACAAAAGCGTCTGCCAAATGAAATGTAATGTAATGTAATGTAATGGTAGATCTGAGCTTTGGTTAGTGGTACATATGCAGCTCTGAGAGTTAAGTTGAGTTATGTCAGATGAAATAATAACGTATCTTACTCAGTACATCCTCAATTACTCCAGCTTTAGTGGGAACAAACGTCACTGAAAGAGACAAAGAAAGAGAGCTCAATGTTTCTAAGATACAACAACAACAACAACAATAATAATAATAATAATAATAATAATAATAATAATAATAATATACTAAACATAATTAGCAAGAGATATTAGATAATATTTTGAAATATATATATATATATATATATATATATATATATATATATACAGAGCTCTGTAAAAAATATACAGCTATATATACAGCTCTGGAGATGGATGATCAAAAGCCATCAAATCAAGCTGAACTGCTTGAATTTTTGCACCAGGAGTAAAAGCACAAAGTTATCCAAAAACAGTGTGTAAGACTGGTGGAGGAGAACATGCCAAGATGCATGAAAACTGTGATTAAAAACCAGGGTTATTCCACCAAATATTGATTTCTGTTCTCTTAAACTCTTAAAACTTTATGAATATGAACCTGTTTTCTTTGTAGTTTAAAGAATAAGACAACAATGTCCATTTTACTTAAACATGTACCTATAAACAACAACTTTTTTTTTTCAGAGAATATATACATATGTTAAATATATTGTACAGTTTAAAAAAATCAAGACATATCACTAGAAAACTTTTTCTCACGTTAAATAAATATTTATTAATTCTTACCTAATGATAATATCAGTGTTTTAAATTTTTTATATATATATATTTGGTAAATAGACAATATATTGTGAAACATATTTTAGTGTGTGAAATAATTTGTATGTATGTATAAAAATACATTTTATTATTTCTATTTAATTTACAAATGAGAGAAATCATATAGCAATATAGAATTGTGTCATAAATAAATACAAATAATCAAAGCAAGTCATTTTTTATGTTATTATTTTATATACTGGTGATGCTGGCCTAACAAACTGCTATTTTCCCATTTGCCTCCTCATTAATTTTGCTACTAAATATAGAAGATAATTATTTAGGGACAATAGTTTCGTTTCTGGCGTGCCCTTTCTTTTAGTACTTAGGAAACAGGCTGGACCAGTTACTGTACGTGTGCTTTAACTTTCAGCTTACTGGAAACACTGAAGCTCCATCAGATAAACAGAACAGAAAGTGTGTAGCTGTATATGTTTATAACTGTAAATAATCTGTATTAGATTTATGTGTTACCCAACAGCAGGAGAAGAACCGCAGCCTGAGAGTTCCGCATTCTGATCTAGAACCTCACTGAGGTCTCCTTAAGTCACCTGAGGAAGATGAGAAAAGATAAATACTGTAAAGATGATCAGCTGTGGGTCAGAGCTGTGAGCCAGGTTAGATTTTACATGTCTGTGAGCAGAAAATACATCAGTTAGCCACAACATAATACACTCTAAAAAACAGAGGTACGATATGAGTATTTTTTTGTACTCAAAGGTACACTCTTCATAATTGTACCCTCAAAAGTCATTCCTAACAGCAATAAGTATAAATTTGTACCATTTAACCTGCAGCCAAAAGGTACATTCAGTATTCTGTATCACTGTACTAATAAACAATATATATATATGTTTATTGGACTTTTTTTTTTTGAAAGGCAGACAATTTTGGATCATCAAGTTTTTGAACCATATTCAGTCAATGATTATGTTTAAAATCTTTATCATCTTTACTGGCACAAAAACCATGAGTACAAAAAAGGACTTTCACTGAAAGGTACTTTTTTGTACCTCAAAATAAGGTACAGCCCCAGTGACAAGCTTCCTACTCTTTTGAGTACAAATCTGTACTTACTTTTCTTAGTGTGTAACCACCATCCTAATATTGTGTGAGTCACCCTCATTTATTATTTGCCAAGGCTTGGGCTTGATAAACTTACAGTTATATAAAGTAAATATATATATATATATATGTATATATATATATATATATATATATATATATATATATATATATACATATATATATATATATATATATATATATATATATATATATATATATATATATATATATATATATATACGTATATATATATATATATATATATATATATATATATATATATATATATATATAAATATATGTAAATTTAAACAGAATGTTGAGAGATAATAAAAGAGATCAGGAGTCTCAGTTTTGGTGCCAAATAGCACAACAAATATCTGTCTGATACCTCAAAGATTCTGCAGTATGTCATACCATAATATAATTGTAATATACCACACACACACACACACACATATACACACATTGGAGGCTTACCTTTGTTCAGTAAACAATTCACCAGAGCAGAATCAGCTTTAATCCTCCACCAGCTTCTGAGAGTCAGTGTGCCTGGTGTAGATGATTGAGATGGATACCTTCAGGAACAGTTCCGGGGGTTGAACCTGACTGTTCAGTTTATTGTTGCTACAGCGACAGGAACTGGCTACATAAGGTAGCTCAACGCTCAAAGTAAGCACAGTGAAATTACACAGTGCTGTAACTCATACCACACAGCAATCTCAATACCATACCACATCCTAAATACCAAACAGCATTCTCAATACCATACCTCATCTCAAAAAACATACCACATTTTAAATACCATACAGCATTCTCAATACCATAGAGCTTGCTAGATTATTTGTACCCCTTGAACCTTTACATATTTTGTCACATTACAACCACAAACATAAACATACAGGGGTTGGACAATGAAACTGAAACACCTGGTTTTAGACCACAATAATTGATTGTGGTGACGGACAGTTCTGGTGGAAATAGGAGAGTTGAGGTGCACATTGAATTCTGCCGTGATTTGGGCAGCCGTGGTTTTATGTTTTTTTGGATACAATCCCTTTCAGACAGCTTCCTCTTGCGTCCACAGTTAATCCTGTTGGATGTGGTTGGTCCTTCTTGGTGGTATGCTGACATTACCCTGGATACCGTGGCTCTTGATGCATCACAAAGACTTGCTGTCTTGGTCACAGATGCGGCAGCAAGACATGCACCAACAATTTGTCCTCTTCTGAACTCTGGTGTATCTCCCATAATGTTGTGTGCATTGCAATATTTTCCCTGCTAATTAAACCTTCACACTCTGCTCTTACTGGTGCAATGTGCAATTAATGAAGATTGGCCACCAGGCTGCTTCAATTTAGCCATGAAACCTCCCACACTAAAATGACAGATGTTTCAGTTTCATTATCCAACTCCTGTATTTCATTGCAATTGAATGTGAAAGACCAACACAAAGTGGTATACAAAAGAAATTATGCATGATTCAAAACATTTTTACTAATAAAAAACTGAAAAGTGTTGTGTGCAAAAGTATTCTCTGAGTGCAACCAATTGCATTTAAAAGTTGTGTGATGACTGCTAATGACTAAAAAGAGTCCACCTGTGTGTAATTTAATCTCAGGTTTGTTAAGAGAATATTGGTGAATAAACAGCATCACAAAGTCCAAAGAAGACACCAGACAGGTCAGAAATAAGGTTGTGGAGAAGTTTAAAGCAGGCTTAGGTGTATCACTTTAAAATAAGACTACCTTTATAAAGGGTTTATAAATGGTTTACAATTAGTTTATTAATGGTACCTAATTATGTTGTAAATGCCTTAAAAATCAATAATAATCAGTTATAACACATACATAGAAAGGGCAACAATGACCTGTTGTTTGCCAAATAGTGAACCCACAGCCATCTATATTGTTGCCCTTTCTACGTATGTGTTATAACTGATTATTATTGATTTTTAAGGCATTTACAACCAATTAATTAATTAGTAACCATTAATAAACTGATTGTAAACTGATCTGTGATGTCTCACAGAGCACTGTTCAATCCATTATCCGGAAATGGAAAGAATTTGGCACAACTGTAAACCTACCAAGACAAGGCCGTCCACTTGAACTTACAGGCCAAACGAGGAGAACACTGATCATTGATTGATGTCCCTGATTAACCAGCTTCCTGGATCTCTGACAGTTTTTTTTTTATTAATGGTCACAATATGAACACAGTTTACACAATAAATACAGGACAACAATAAACAAAACATCTGAGCAGTGATGTACTTATGAGAAAATGTTTTATTTATTTTTCTTAAACTTTATCAAACATTGTAAAACAAAATTCATGTAGAGTAGAACATTAAAATGAAAATTTTGAAATCACAGTAACATCATTTAAAAGGTGGATAGCCAATAAAGAAGCACAATCCTCTTTTCAGAGATTGAGGAATAACTACATACAAAGTAAGAAAAGGTGTCAGAAGCCACATAATTCAATCTATTCGTTCGGATAGCGCCATGCTAATTGGTGGGGATAAGCTTTCATTATCTTAGGTTAAGAGGTGGAAACTGTTTTTTTATTCATGACACTTCCATGTTAGCATGCTGCTGCTGATACCACCAGCCCATTCATAACGCAGACGAAAAGCCCTGAGGAAAAAAAACAACCGTTTAGCTGAATATTCATTCAATCAAACAAAAAAAAAAACAGAATGATATAACCACTCGGCCAGTGATAAACCATATGGACAAAAGTATTGGAACACCTGTTTAGTGTTAGATTTAGGAAAATATCTGTGAGAATCTGATTGATGTGATTAGCAACAGGAATATTAGTGAGGCAGGAAGTTGGACGATCACTTGCAAATAATTTTATTTTGACACTAAGGGCCCTACAGTATACCCTGTGCAAGGCGCGTCACAATCTTACACCCTGTCAACAGTCTATTTTCACGCCATTTGCCCACACCATTAAAATAGCATCAGAGTTTATGAATGTATGTAGGCTGATAGGTGTGGTGGTCTGGAAGTGAGGTGTATTCAGGTAAATTTCTGGCGTGTTTCTATCTTGGAAATAAAGATGCGCAACTGACTGATTAAAACCCTGACAACAGTCAACAGTCACCCATCCATAGCTATCTTAACAATGCAGGTGTGCATTCCATGTGCTCAGCACATGTACACCCCTGCTCATTGCACACACAAATAAACTTGCTGCAGTGTGCAAATCCAGCTTTTAGATCAACAATATACAGAATAAAGAATAAAATAACATTGCTGTTCCCTTAAATGAGCTGCTGGCGTTCCTTCCTCTGCTGAGACGGACAAAAATGCACCTTGCTGTTAAGATCCCAACGCGCCAAAGTCAGAGCACACCTGGCTTTTAACGGGGATGATAACTAGCACACTGCTAGGTTTTTTTTTACCATTTTCACACGACCTTACAGAAATTCAGAATATACCCACCTTTTGATTGAGTTTCCAGAGCTGGAGTAGAACCTTTAGTTAAAAAAAAGAAGTAAAACAGTCAGTGGAGTCAGATTATAGTTTATTTAATAACAGAAATAAAGAAAGAAAAGAAAAAAAGATTTACCGTAAATTCGCGAAAACATCGGGAAACACTCCTTCTGACGAAATGACACTGCCGCACAGGATATGTAATCTGAAGCACAAACGAAGAAAGTCTGTACATATTCATGTTTTGAATTACCCATTAAAATCCCCATTTTAATGAACTCCCACTATCACTAGGAATGGACACAACACCAGGAGGCTGAAGGAGAAACAGCATGACCAGGTAATCCTCAGATCATAGTGGCAGCACCTTAGTCCACTAAACCACTCAGAGCAGCCACAATTAGCACAAGTTTAATCAAAGGCAGTGTTTACCGTATGGATTAAAATCCATTTCCCTCTGTATGTTTTCCACTGTTCAAAAAAAGCAGAGAGAGAGATTTAGCTTCAGAAACCACCTGACCATCTGAAACATTCTTTTTTTAAGTATCACAAAATATCAATATCATAAAACTGATGTAAACACTCACCCAGCTGAGAATGGTAGTCCTTATCTATGTCATTCATGCAGCTGGCTATTGAGCTGATCCATTTCCTCACAAAACACATCAGCAAATCTTCAAATAAACAGATTTACACGGTCCACAATTACACATAAACAATACAACATAATTTGACATGATGAATATCCAGAATGTTCTAATGACATTAATATCTGTAAATTATATTAAAAAATAATTAATTGCAAATGTCTGAATGGATCTTTTAGCCAATGAAAACCTGTATCGGGGAACCCGAGGATGCCCAACCACAATTTGATATATGGCTCGACTCTATCCAGCACATTTCCCAGAAGGCACTCTGCAAAAAAAACAAAAGAGACACATGAATCTGATTAGAGATTTGTATTGGCAATAACTTACGATACAATACATGTGAATAAACAGTGGCTACAATTTAATACATTTCGCTATACAGTGGTAAAACAACTATCAAATAACCTGAAGACAAAGATTGTTCAACATCATGGTTTAGGGGAAGGATACAAAAAGCTATCTCAGAGATTTCAGTGTCAGAGGAAGCAGTCACTAGTGATAGGGGGAGTCCTAATGAGTGGGTTGGGTAATTGGCTGAGCAAAATTGGGGAGAAAAATAGGGAAATTTTTGAAATAAAATTATATATATATAGAAAATAATTTAAAAAATAATTATTGCATGGGGGCTCTCTGTGGTCCAGCGGGTCAACTGCCACCAATATGATCAGGAGATCGCTGGTTCAAATCCTGTTCATGTAGCTTGCCATCGGCTACCGGAGCACTGAGAGAGCACAATTGGCCTTGCTCTCTCTGGGTAGGTAGATGGCGCTCTCTCCCCACATCACTCCAAAGGGTGATATCATTCAGCACAAGGCGTCTGTGAGCTGATGTATCAGAACCTTGTGCCAAGCGCTCTGTGATGCTACTTGGTAATGCTGCATCAGCAGAAGTTGGAAAAGAAGCGGTGGCTGACTTCACATGTATCAGAGGAGGCATGTGCTTGTCTTTGCCCACCCTGGTGTTGGGGCATCACTAGTGATAGGGGAAGTCCTAATGAGTGGGTTGGGTGATTGGCCATTTAAATTGGGAAAAAATTAGAAATAAAATTATAAAAATATATATAATAAAAAAAAAAAAAAAAAATATATATATATATATATATATATATATATATATACATATTTTTTATTTATTATTATTTATTATTACAGACTTTCTGTAAATACTATGAAACAAATATAACTGTGTTCGTCTGCTGTACGATACATTTACTTATGTATATTGTGGTGATGTAAGTATGTAAATCATATTTATGAAGTCTGAGTAAATGAAAAAAATACTTTCTATCCAATCAGACCTGTGGGATCTAATGAGTGACTACAACACTGCTAGTTGGGTAAGAGTTCAGGGTGTAGTGCGTGAGGTCTTCTAAACATACCCATTGACTGGGTGGAATTCTGAAGGTCTGTGGATCTAAAGCAGTAGAGATATGAATCTACAACCGCCTCGATTGTTGTGTCTGTGAGGAAAGATCAGAACAGCTTCAGTCTCTTCTCCTGATGAAGATCATCAAAACATACAGATCATAAAGAACTGTGGTACGCACCAAGTATATTTTTCATGTATTCTCGGGGCAGCACCTGGGTCTGGCTCAGCCCTGCGGAAGATTCAATAATATAAAATACACCACAAATAAACTATTTTCACTGTTACATTTCTATTTTAGGAAACCATTACTTTTAGGGAAAATGGTAACACTACAAAATGATGGGAACACAAACGATGATGGTTTGATTGAGCGGGATTCTTCTATATTTTTCATGTATGTGTTTAGATTGTTTGAAATTTGTCTGAAATCATACTGCAGCGTTTCCTTCGTTTTTTTTTTCAGGACCTGTTCGGTAACAGGTCCACTCTTTAGTGTGAGAGAGACAGCTGGAAGAGCAGATGAATAGATTTCATTTTATTTTTACCCTCTACTAACATAAATGAAGAGGTGGAAAGTAACGAATTACATTTACTCACGTTAATGTAATTGAGTAGATTTTATGAGTAATTTGTCATTTTTAAAGTAGTTTTTAAATTAGGTAATTTTACTTTTACTCAAGTACATTTTGACACAAGTAATTCACTTCGCTACATTGGAAAACTCCCCGTTACTGAGTAAAAAATAAATTGCTGGGAAAAAAACAATTGTCTGAATTAAAAAAAAAACCTAATTTAAAAACTACTTGCAACTACACAGATTATACAATCTTCTGTATTAAGTAAAATATTCAGAACAATAATCCCTTTATTAAAAATTGTACAACCTAAGCAAATTCTTTGACAGAATTCTGCCTTCAGGATTTTCTGAAAAAGAGTGAAGGGTAATGGAGATGAAAGGTGTTTTATGGGGGGGTCTGAACAAATGCTGCCTGAAAGGTCCAAATTATTATGTGGAATAATAGTTCATTAAAAACAATTTAGTACATTTTAAATTTAGTACTTTTTTACTTTTACTCGAGTAGATTTTTAAATGGGTCCTTTTACTTTTACTTGAGTAGAATTTTAGCGAAGTAAAGGTACTTTTACTTAATTACAATTTTTCAGTATTTCTTCCACCTCTGCATAAATAAAACGAAATAAAGTGTCCAACATCACTTAGAAAGCTCAATATTTACTCTGTTTACTTTCATTTTCAGAGACTATCTGTTTTCCAGCTCCAAGATTTGTGCTGTACAGGGCTAGGATAGTATAGTTAGCTGAGCTAGCTTAGCCTTAGTATTTGTTTGTTTACAAAAAGACTGACTTTGTCTCTCTGTGTAAATTTTACCTAAATGTGTGACTATAATAGCAGCTATTGGGTTAGTTTCGCCCAAGAATGTATTATTTCTGTGCATTTATGTCTAACCACACCTCTGTTTGGCAAAGTGGTGTAGGTAAAGGTAAAGGTTAAACAAAATGGAAAAAAACAGCAGAAATCTAATCTTGAGGCGATGAAAGTATGAACCAAGATCTCAGCATCTACAAAGAAAAGCAGGGTGGAGTCTAGCAGTATTACAAAGATGGAAAAATGCACACTTAGCAATAGATTTAATATCTGAGACTACAATCGAAATGGACACAAGATTTTGTGCAGTATATGTTTGCTCTGGAGAATCAACAACAAATAATTTTTGTTTGAATCAGCAGAGGTGTTTAAGTACCAACAATAAAAAAAAGAAAAAATATGCAAATATGCAAAAATCTCACGTGCAGCCAAAACGGCCTTGGGAATCCAGTCCATACAGCCAATCATGGTTTCTCTGCAGCTTTTAGCAACACAGCCTGCAAGAGATGAGAAAATGAAAAGTAGGCGGAGCAGTTTGGATGTGTACCTCATACAGGCCGCGTTCCAAACTGTAGCGACTTCAGCACTGATTTCAGGTAATTTCAAACTGAATGATGTAATAAATGTATCCGTTGCAGCTCTCAGTTTACTACGCCTAATGAAAGAGGCCAGAAAAACGAAACAGCTACACGAAAAAAAGAGTGAAAATGTAGAGAAACAAATGCTGCTGAATTTTATTTAGCTCGGACAGACTTTTCCAGAGACTGGAAATGATGCCACACCGATGTCCTATCAGCTATCATAGTTAGCAATTTCAATCCCCTGTATGTCCTCTACACATGCAGTATTGACAATAAAAACTACTTGACTTGACTTGATAATGATCAGCTGTGGGGGGGGGGGGGGGTGAATACCTTTCAGCTGGGGGGTTGGAGCCTCTCCATGGAGTTTCTCACAGGCCTGAATCTTCATGGAGCACTGAGTCGTAACACAGTCTGATAACAAAGAGAGAGAGAGAGAGAGAAAGAGAGAGTTATTAATAAATAGAGTGAAGCCTCAGGCCTCTGGTTGCCAGTATTTTTTTAGAACATTGGATAATGGTTTTTCCAACGTCAGGCCAATGTAGGCCCACTGGCAGAAAGGATATTGGACCAGCGTGATTGGCCGACGTCATGCCAACATAAACAATGACGTTTAGCCAACATATACTTCTGGGTGTGTAAATATAAAAAAAGTAAATGGGAAAAAAAATATTCAAATCAATCTAGCCCTGTGTAAAATAGTTATTGTTATCTCAATCAGCTTTAGGTCTGTCTTTTTACCACTCAGTAGGTGTAACCGCATAGACATACCCTCCAAATATGAAAAGCAGATGCCAGGAAGAAAGATTACAAACATCTTACCAGATATTGTCTCTAGGAGCATGGGGAACTTCACACTTTCCCCAGGAACAGGGATCATCACTAATACAGACAGACAGAGAGACAGAGAGAGAGAGAGAGAGAGAGAGAGAGAGAGAGGGAGAGAGAGAAAAAGAGAGAGAGAGAGAGATGTATAGTAGAAATAGTGATTAGAGTGGTGTATGAATGTTTTCCAGATGTGTTGTTGAGGCTAGCTAGAATGCACTCTCTTCATAGTTTCAGAAGTTCAAATAGATCACTAAAATGATGCACCATTCTGAATTACTCAATATGCCCATATTTGGAATTCTGTGTCCAAGCTAAATTTCTTCATGGCCAGAATGAATGGGGTTTTCTAAAATTTACCAGTATAGGGTATGTTTTCAGCTTCCCAATCACTTTGACCATCATGAACCAGCTTAAATAAAAACAGTTATGCAAAGAATCTAGTGTTTATCTGGATTCTCACAGGGTCAGCAAGAAGGTGGTGCTATTGGTGCCATTCATGATTTAAGCAGAGCTTTGCATTTTATTAGAGTACATGCAAATGCTTGCAAACAATTTTTTTTTCAATTAAAGGGGCACAAATCTGACAATTTAAAACTTAATGTGCAGGAAAAATCTAAATTCTGTGCAAAGATGTCGTGAAGTAAAGGCATACAGCACTCTATTCTGCACACAGAGCACTGTATACCACCCACCACACAGCAGTCTGTACTGTTTTTTTCTGTTTTTGCACATAGACTATAAGCTAAATATAAAAAATTGGTTTGTTTAGAAAATATTTTCTATTCTTAAACCATATTAAATTATATTAGATTAGAGAAAAGTCATTCAGACATCATTCTTGAAGCCTAATTTTACCGATGTTTAAGCCTGTGGATCATTGTTCGCATTGTTCACATTGTTCGCGTTTTATTCTTTTGGATATCTGTTCTCAATAAACATTTTTTCTTAAATAATAGGTCTTCTTCAGTGTTGCAATGTTAATTAACATTAATCAGAACAGATTTCGTTCATTCAAACAGCCCAAAATATTTTTTTAAAAGCTCAGTTTTAATGCTCTACTTACAAAAAAAATGTAGAGTTTAAATCGGGCTCAGGCTCAAAATGACAGAGCTCGGGCAGGATATTTAGGGTCCGATTTAAGCTCTACTGCACATGCAAGATGGCAGAGTGGAGGTGCAGGACGAAGCGTTTAAGTAAAAGTGACTGTCCAAAAATTCCTCCGCTAAAAAAATATTGCTTCTATACATCAAGTTGTCTAATAATGTAACACAATTTAAAAAATAATACACTGGCCACGCTGGCCATCACGTTAAGGAGTGATGCTGAAATGAGATCAGTTTAACCGAGGATGTTTTTATGTTAAAAATGATAAAAGAACAATAAGTACCAAATGGGCACAAGCGTATGAAATTACTACAACAATCCAATTTCAAAATAATAGAAAAGAGTTGTCTGCCCATTCCACCCCTTCCCAGACACAAAGCTCTTGTGGGTTGCCAGATTGAGGACACAAGCAATGAAGATGACGCATCATTCTCTGTAAGCTGATCAGTGTATGTGTACGCTTGCAGTGTTTTAACTGTTTGCACATCATGTGTATTTTATAACTCTGAAACTGAAAGCTTGGAAAAGAAGACGATCACCTGATTCTTTCTTTCTTTCTTTCTTTCTTTCTTTCTTTCTTTCTTTCTTTCTGTTTCACTGTGACTTGGACCAGTTACTGAGTTACTGCACAGATATCTTTCACTTTTACATTACTGGAAAAATGACGGAATGTTTAATCCATAAATAATCGTATTAAAAAGTATTGGATTATTGTGTTACCTAAAAGCAGGAGAGGAACTGCAGCCTGAGGAGTCCACATTCTGAATCACTGAGCTCACCTTAGGAAGATAAAGATGAGGAAAGGACAAGATAGTTCACAAATACAAATACAGTCCAGTCGTCTGTTATACAATACACCACAAATACACGAAAAGACGTACATATTATATATGTACAGTGCTGTGCAAAAGGTTTTGGCACGTGTTTTTGCTTAGTGAAAGACTTATATTTAAATAAATACAAATAACTTTCCTACATTATTGTTTTTTTCCATCACTGTGTTAAAACATCTACAAATGGACGTCTACACTCTCCTCACGCAGTCTATTATTATTTATAGTTATCATCATATCAGCAGTTGGTTTGGTAAATCAGAGTTTAACCCTCCTGCTATCCTTAAGTTTAGTAACACCCTTTATTCTCTGGGTCAATACGATCACTGCAATTTAAACCTCCAGAAAAGTATTATAATTCCAGATAATTTAACATGTAAGCAAGGTTAGCTCACCAGTTTCTTTATGTTTTTTTTTTGACAAATGATCAGTTCTGGCAAATGTTCTGGCATTATTATAAGTGTTTTGTTAGTATTATATAAGTATTATAAGTATTCTGTTGTTACGGCCTAGTGTGAAGGGACATTTAGAGAAAGATTTAAAAACTAAATGTAATAGTGAACTCAACATTATTACTACATAAATATGTGTAAAATATTAAAAGATTTCTTATTTTTTTATACCAATAAACAACCTAATAAAACAGATATTCAAGCTAATATATTATATAATATATTTGAAACATCTTATTTTTTTACTTATTTTCTTCACCAGATTAAGAGAAGGCGATAAATATGAATAAAAAAAAAAAAAACTATGTCAACCATTTTTTCAGAGGCTTTAAACATTGAATGTGGTTAATTTGACCCCAAAGATAATAGGAGGGTTAAAGGATGGTAAATTAGGTGATCTTCTGATGGATTTGAACACATTTTTACTGTGCTGCTGGCTGAGGGTGTCCAGAAGAAATCTGAGGAACTGAGATTTGTTCTACAGAATAGTCGACAGAAGATCTTCTTCTTTCGTTTTACTGCATTTATGCTTACCTACACCTGTTTTAATAATGTGTTGTTTTTAACAGGCAAAAGCTTTCTTATTGCTGAGATAAATGTTTTTTAAATAATGTGTTTAGATGCCCAAAATCTTTACACAGTACTATATATTATATTGTAGCATGGGTTGAGTAATAAGGTCAAACTATAGCCTAATTTGGCAACTTTGTAGACAAGAAGAGAGACAGAAACAACCACCAACAACAACAACAAGTTATTCCCTCTTAAAATGACAGCTTAATGGTTGAGACCCTTTTTTACCCTCCACACCAACATCAGGATGGTGAATAATAATACAGAGTACACACAAACAATAGCTAACAATAGATCAGAGAACATACCTGCGTATGAAATAATCATCCAAAGAATCTTCACCTACAGCCACCTCCCATCCTTTTTATACAACTGTTTTCAGGAAGTGGGCGTGTCCTCATTCACACCTGTGCTGAAACCACCTTTATCAATCCGTCTTCAGTCACTGTTTAACTGTGTTTACTGTAGACTGTGTATACAGGACACAAACTGAAACTAAAACCTGTACAAGAATCAGGAACCAACCATCTGATCAGAAAGGCACCAATAGCCTGTTATGTTATCTGTTCTCACATCAGCTTCCTCACTAATAGTGGTGTAATATACATATATATATATATTGTTTTTGCATTTTTGTCATACTTACATTTTTCAGATTATCAAACAAACTTTAATATCAGACAAAATAACCTGAGTAAATATAAAAAGCACCTTTTCAATAATGATGGCCAACTCATCCAGAAGATTATGAAAGAACCCAGAGCAACATCTAATGAAATACAGGTCTCACCTGCCTCAGTTAACGCCAGTATTAATGATTATTGATCAATTAGATAAATTAGAAAGAGACTGGGTGAAAATGGTCTCCATGGGAGAGTTCCAATGCAAAAAAAACACTGCTGACCAAAAAGAACACAGCGGCCCGTCTCACATTTACCAAAAAACAGCTTGATGATTCCCAGAACTTTGGGTCAATAATCTTTGGACTGATGTGACAAAAGTGGAACTTTTTGAAAGGTGTATTTCCTGTTATGTCTGGTGTAAAACTAACACATAATTTCAGAAAAAGAACATCATACTGAATGTAAAACATGGTGGTGGTAGTGTGATGGTCTGGTGGGGTCTGGACAACTTGCTGTAATTGATAAAACCAGGAATTCTGCTGTATCTGTATCCGAAGTTCAGTCGTAGGCTACTTGGGTTCTGCAGCAGGACAATGACCCAAAGCACACAAACAAGACCACCTCTGAATGACTAAATGAAAGTAAAGGTTTTATTTTTTTTTTCACTCACCTGTACAACTCTGATAATATAATGTAACAATACTGTAAACCTGATAGGATTTTTATCCAAACACACCATTGATCCCACACCAGTCTTCTGTGTTTATATTAAATGATGATAGAAAAATGTGGAACATCTGAGAAAAAGTTTTCTTTGGGAACTATTTTTTTGCCATACAACACCCTGCATGCTGCATGTATCCCTCCACCATTTTAATGATATGAGATTTTAAAAACAGTATTTATAAGACGGAATTTTCACAGAACTCAGCGTATTCATAACCATTTGGTATGGTACCTTTATGATGGGATGGGGCTTCGAGCTTCAGACGTATTATTATCTCCTTTCACCACCACTGTACAATATTCTGACTTGGGGAATATTATATAGTAACCTTATTAAATTAGTTTGTTTTTAGTATACTTAATTGTGTTTTTTTTTATTGGTTAATTGGAAATTCCCATTAATCACAGTCTGAGCTTTGAGTTAAAAAGGCAGATTTTTATGATTATGATAAATATACAGTAGATGTTACCAGCAATACACACTGCTCATTAAAACTCTGTTGACACAGATTTAAGAATAGCCATCACAAATTAATCACTTTAGACTTTTTACCTTATATATGACCACAATTTACATTCCACATGTCCCAAACTTTTACCAAAGCAAATACAGTGGAGATTATATTACAGAAGCGTTTTGCTGCCAAGTCTGATAAAACTTGTCTGATAAAACTCTTAGCATGATCTTATGTCGAAATTATGAGAATATATTTTGTTATAATGCAATATTTTATGAGAATTATTACAATACTTTGCATATTTTATAATTATGACATATAACGACATGTTGAAAATGTCTGCTTTATCACGCATGGCTGATTTTTTTTTTCTAGTGTGCTGATTTAAAAGAAACAGAGAGAGAGATTTACTCAGAACACAAAGTAGAAGTTACAGTAGCGTAGCTGATTATTTTCACTTTCTGTTTGTTTTTTCTTCGTTTTTTATAATGTACAACTGGATTACCTGCAGATTATGTAGCTTTCTATTTCACTGCCAGTTGGCAGATGAGAGGCTGAAAGCAAAGACCAGTGTTACAATTTCTGTTTTTTATATATTGCGGCTCCTCTAGTGCACCTGTTGTTAAATCCATGTTGTTAACTGCATTAACCCTTTCAGAACTGAATTATCTCCAATGATGGATTTTTTTTAAAATGCTGTTTTCTGTCTGTAATGCACAGAAAAGAAGACACTAATATTCTACTATAATATCTTTATCTGTAGCAAATAAATTCAAATAAGTAAAACATTTAATAGTTTTTTTTTTCATTGCATTGGAAGCCTGTGTGTAATATTTTATATCTCATATTGAACTTTTTTATTTTAAAGACCATCCCTACACAATACAAAAAAGATTGAAAAGTGTATTAAATCACATTAAACTAATAAAAAATAGCTGTTGCTGTAACTCAATGGCTCTTTTTTACTGTTTTTCCAGTGCAGTGGGCGGAGCCAAGATACAGTTTCATTGTTTTATAAACTAGTTCATTGGCTGGATTATGGTCTATTCTGATGGACAACAGTTCTCATAAAATATAAGAATGATGTTATTTAATGATGTTATTTAATATATAGGTTAATTGTATGTAGCATAAAATACAAATAAAATAAAATATATAACAGTATTATAAAATATAAATATAATATAAAATATATATAAATATAAAATATTTATAAAAAAACATAATTGATAAATACATATATATATATATTATTCTTCACATATTTAAACGTTAAAAATACGCATTTTACGCTATTTAACGAAACAGGACTTTTAGTTTGACACAATGGACAGAGAGTAACGAGGCTCGGCTGATCCCGCCAAAACAAAAGTCCTAAACTCAGCGAGTTTTAGTTTCTGGAAATAGAAACTGAAATAATCAGAGCTGAGTTTTCACATCGTTTCAGTGCAGAGACAAACAGGTATGCTGTGATTTTTGTCAGTTTTTATTGAAACATAAAAAACTTCCCGCATTTAAATTTGGATTCAAACTGTGAGTTCCACCTTAAGTTGTGCAACAGATAACAGCCTGTTTCTGCTGCAGCATTAAGGTGGAACAGAAAGTTCTAATATTGATTGGTTTATCTATTGAAAACTAGCAATTAAACACTGCCAAATCCAGTGTGAGTTCAGTTAGAAAAGTTATAGCTATTTATGATTTATTGATTAGCTAGTCTTTTTTAAGCATGTATTATAATCTCACCTCTTCTATGAGATTTCTTGATGTGGCTGTGACAAACTTTTTATTATGTAACCTACATTTCTATACATGTCTAAGCTATTAAGATGTGTAAAAGTAATAGGCCTGGCTTCACAACGTCTAAAAGTCAAGCTCTTGCTTTATTTGCTTAACAGGCGATGCCAAGTTAATATTAGGCAAATCACAGAAATATGTACACGTCCTTAATGTTGTTCTGAACGTTAAAATAACACAAATACAGACTTAAAAACTAAAAATGCAGAGTGATTGTGCAGCATAAGGATTTGATTTCATGTTCGTGGTTTCTGCTTTTGCAGATGGCTGCTAAAGAATCTCAGGTGTAGTTGATAAGTGGTTGATGTGGTGTTGTAGGAAGTTGTTGAGTTGCTAGACAGTTGCAGTGGTTTCCTAGTTGAGTGCTGTGGTATTCCATGTATTCATTCACAAGGCTCTTGTTTTGGCAGTGATTACTGTGGTATCTTGCTAATGCATTTTTAGATGGTTGCTGTGGTATCCCAGGTAGTTGATTTAGGCTATGTTCACAACAAGCCACATTGCTCAAATCCGATTTGGCTATCTTGAGGGGCCAGTTGTTCAAAAAATGTAATCCGGATCAAAATTATCCAGATTTGGTAATCACATTTTTTGCTATCCAGGATCAGGTGATCTGTCTTACTTTTAAGCCAGTTTTTCAAAGCAATATTGGATTGGATCAACCTGATCCAGAAACACAGTTTTCAGGATTACCTAATCCGGATTACCAGCTATGTAAAAAACAGATAGAAGAACCAACAGGGGTTGATGACTCCTTTTCTTGCAGTAACAAGATACTGCTTATTGCAAAACAATACGAGCAATTGAGCATTCTGCAGAGACGCTTTGCATGCCTTAACTATTTGCGAGTCGAACCACAGGGAGCATGCAACATAACACTTGCATGTATTGTCCTGCCCAATGTTGCTACCAGACGCAATGTCCCTCTCTGTGATGTTCATGATGCACCTGAGCCTGTTGAAGAACCAGAACAAACTCTGGTGTTCTTTGCAATTGTTCGAAATTATTTTTGACAGCTTCATATCTGATAAATGTTTCTTTGACATTAATATACAGTGATGAATGACAGTGACGTAGATGAAAAAATGAATATATTATTTTTGTTTGTTATTGAAATCTTTTGGGGGGGTTTATTTAATGGGGTCAAGATTGTTTGTATTTTTACGTTACTATAGTAAAAGGCTTAATTGGTAGCCAATGTCTACTTTATTACTGTAACGGTTAAACAGGTCAAGTGCAAAATAGAAGTAAATGTATATACACTAAATTGTACAAATGTATTTTTTTTTATTTAAAACTTTGATTTTAAAGTTTTACCACATTTACTTCCTGAAATCCCCCTTGAAATCCTACCCCTTGTTGGGATCAGGGTAATCCTGTTTTTTTGGATCAAAGTTATCCAAATCCTACTGAAAAGTTTTGAACAACAGAAACTGAAG
Organism: Astyanax mexicanus; assembly: GCF_023375975.1. NCBI lineage: Eukaryota > Metazoa > Chordata > Actinopteri > Characiformes > Acestrorhamphidae > Astyanax > Astyanax mexicanus. The sequence goes on along the minus strand of NC_064419.1, from coordinate 8,908,306 downwards.
GTTTGATCCATTTACAAACTAGGATTGGATTACGTGATCTGATCCGATTTCAGAATGCTTCTTTCCCTTTTGAACAACCCGTTTTCCAGATTTGATCCAATCCGATAACCAAAATCCGATCAGATTACCTTTGAACAACTGGCCCCTGGGTTTACATTCACAAAAGTAAGTGAGTATAGATTCACAGCTGCACCAAGAGATGTGTGGGTACAAGAGAGAAGCACATAGCACATGCATAAAAGCAAAAATATGCATGAATTCAGATTTGACTGTTCACATTCATGTCGCATGTCCCTGAAATGGATACGTGTCCAATTTTAAAATATCGGATTTGGCACATTCACACAGCCATGAAAAAATCTGATCTGATCCCCATTGAACAAACAATCAGATTTGAGTCACATTAGCCTGGTAATGTGAACATAGCCTTAGTTTTTTATGATATTGCAGCAGTTGCTAAAGCATTTGTAGGCAATAGGTTGGTGTTTGGTAGAGTGCCGCTAAGTTGTCCACTTGTCCTCACAAGTGGTTAATATGATATGATATTAGGGGTGGGCGATATGGCCCTAAAATAATATCACTATATTTCATAGTATTTTTGCGATAACAAAGCTCCTGGTGATATCATGAAATACTGAATTAAAAAAATTATTTCAAGAATACACTACTGCAACAAAATTAATATTAAATTTTCTTGTAGCATATGATATCAGGAACATTAATTTGTAACAGAAGTCAATGATCCAGTATGTCATGGTACTAATAATGCGCTCTACATATTTCCATATATCCAGGATTAAATTACAATAAATGATACTGGACAGATATAATCTGTCTCTAGTAGATATAAAATGGAAAAAGAGAACAGTGTGAATGTTTCTTTTGCTAAAAACAGCAAAAAAATAGTACCCTGATGTGATATGGCACTGATGTGATATTTCAGGGTAAAATATCGTACAAGATATTGAAAAAGTTTGGCGATATTATCTCGTACGATACGATATGGCACACCCCTATATGATATTATATTGATATTATTTTTTTTTAGATGGACTCAACATGTCTTCAGATAAGAACACCGAAGTTTACATCCCTAAGGACGCCTGTGTCAGAACTGTCCCCTTGCAATGCCTTCCCTCATCCATCGCCAGGAAGATAGACAAGCGACATTTACTGACTAAATCAAAGAGGTCATCGCGTGACCCGTCTCAGACGACCACATGGATCTGTCCTGTGGAGCTGCGAGAAAAAGGAATGTCCACCTGCCGAACAGCACAGACATGCCGCTTTCTGACCCGGGGTCAGTTCCGGCTGCCGGTCGTCAGCTCCAACCCCATGGCCTCAAGAATCCTCCACAGGTTTCTGTCCCCAGGTGGACGCTTACCTCAGGCCGACGATCCAGATGCCCCAGCAGTGTGCAGCAGAGTGTCCAGCTACAGGCGGAATGCCATGGTGCTTTTCCGCGGTCAGATATTTCTCACAGTGAGGAAGAAAACGACAGCGGATGGCCAGGTGCGGTCACATGACTTAAACTTGCTTCCACATCCGAAAAACCTGCTTAATGTTTGTACATAAAGGAAAGTTGTAAAAATATTAAGGTCATGCATTTTATAACTATAATAAATAAGCTATTTGTAACTTTGAATTAATTTCTTTTTCAAACTTAAAAAATCTTGCTTTTTTATTTTATTTAAGGGCATTGCTTTGTGTAATTAATAAATGTAACATGAGCACACAGTTTATGGTTGATGATCATGATCTTTCTGTTTCTTTCTATTTCAGGAGGATCACAAATATGGAGCGTCCCACAAAACCACAGAAGAAGCAAATGAAAATACTCCAACATGTGAAAATGCACAGATTAGAGAGGGCATTCAGGGGAGGATGAATGAACAAGGTCATGGCCAGGTAGAATATGGTGCTGATGATGCTGAAAGTGAGGAGGAACCAATGAGAAGACAAGCTGGGTGTCCAGTAAGAGAGGAGTGTGGTAGAGAAGGTAAAGTAGAAGTTTTCAATAATGATGATGAGCCGATGGAGATTGCTGAGAAAGCGCCAGATCCAAAGCAACAGGCTGCTGGTGGTCAAAGATCTGTGGATTATTCACATGCTCAGAAGTTAAAAGCTGCTTGCACAAGTATTAGCATTAACATTAGCATTAGCGGTGAACTCCAGAACGGCGTAGAAGCAGGAGGAGCTCTGGAGAACAGAGGTGGTGCTGACGTTGTTGATGGTGTCACTGCTGAAGAACGTCTGCCAGATGATCACAGTTTCCCTGCTGAATCCCACAGAACTGTTTTTCCTATTATAACCAACATCACGTCCCTTGCTGAAGGCTGGACCGGTTCTGCTGGGACCGTGATTTATGAAGAACAAACAGCGCTGGAGGAACATCAGAACTTCCAGTCTTCAGACGGACCTCAGCTCACAGGTACAGCTGAGGGTTCTGCTCAGACTCTTCCTCCAGAACCCAGTCTCCAGGAGAACCAAGCTAATGGTGTTCTACCCAGCTTTATGTTGCCTCCAGAAAATTCCCGCCTCGACTTTGTTATTCTAGAACGGGAGGAGCGGATCCTACGCATCCGGAACTCGTTAAGGAACCAGGTGGCTAAGCTAAACACCCTGAACAGCAAGCAGTGAAATATTGCTAAAGAAGAGATGCATAAAACATCAAAACAGAACGTTGCCACTGAATACAATAGATCTAGGAACAGTTCTAGAAAACAGCAAAGAAAATGGTTCTACAGTGCTAGAGCACATTTTCACCGTTCTAGAAATGTGAATATAAAAAATGTCAGTATAGAATACTGTTCTAGAAAATGTCAATATAGAAGAGTTCTACAGTTCTAGAACATATTTTTAGAAAATGTCAATATAAAACACATTTCTAAAAAATGTCAATATAGAATACTGTTCTAGAAAATGTCAACATGTAACAGTTCTACAGTTCTAGAACACATTTCTAGAAAATGTCAATATAGAATACATTTTTTAGAAAATGTTATAATAGAATACATTTCTAGAAACTGTCAGTATAGAAACCATTTCTAGAAAATGTCAACATACAGCACTGGGGATAAAAATAAGAGACTATTTAAAAATGATGAGTTTCTTTGTTTTTTTGCAAATTAAAAACCTCTGAAATATTATCAAGAGGAAGATGGATAATCACAAGCCATCAAACCAAGCTGAACTGCTTGAATTTTTGCATCAGGAGTAGCATCAAGTTATCCAATAGCAGTGTGTAAGACTGGTGGAGGAGAACATGCCAAGATGCATGAAAACTATGATTAAATACCAGGGTTGTTCAACCAAATATTGATTTCTGAACTCTTAAAAACTTTATGAATATGAACTTGTTTTCTTTGCATTATTTGAGGTCTGAAAGCTCTGCATTTTTTGTTATTTCAGTCATTCTCATTTTCTGCAAGTAAATGCTCTAAATGACAATATTTTTATTTGGAATTTGGAAAATATGTTGTTCCAAGTTTATAGAACAAAAAACATAAAACATAAAAATAGACATGAATATAGAACACAGTTCTTGTTCTAATCACTATATAAAGTTGCGTAAGGGTTCTTTACTAAATGCAATGATAATCAAGAACAATTAATTTTAAAAGGGTTTTTCTCATACTAGACCAATGTCGTTTTTTCTGTTGTTTTACAAGGGTTCTGTCAAGCTTTAGGTTATTTCTCTGGTTAAATGGCACTTTATGTTTTTTTTTTTTATAGAACCAAAAAAATGTTTCACTCTTTCAGTACTATGTAGAGCCCTGTATGCTTAGAGTGTATCTCAGTAATTCTAATATACTTCTGTATTTTCTTATGTTTTGTGTTTATTAATGTGACTCTGAACTCAAATTATTCATATTATTGATTTAGCTGACCGTGAATTAATTTATATACATTGTATACACAGATCAAGCAAAACATTATGACCAATTATGATTCAATATATTGTGATATACTGCAATACTGTAGGAGTGTCTTATAGAGTGGAGAACAGTGAGTAAACTGTGTTTAAAAACTACATGAAAAAAAAGGAATAATCAGGGTAGAAACGAGGGGGCGGTCATAATGTTATGCTAGATATGTCATAAAATGTGTGTGGATAACAGATTACGTCATGCTTTGTTAAATAAGTTAGAAATACAGTTCAGAGTGATGAATAAACAGTGTTTATGTTTACAGTATGTTGATTACTTTGTTGAGCTGATGATTAAACGTTGTGAATCTGAGTAAACATGGATTTATAACAGTGGGTTATTTTCTCTGATATAGACGTGAATTTGATTCTGAATCTGGGAGACACATGGTGTCTTTGTTCAAAGTTGTTTGTTCAGTTTGTTTATCTGAGTCCTGGCTGTTCCTCTCGATATCTCTTCACACTGCACCGCTCTTCCTCGTTAATATCATCTTCAGTTATGATAATCCCTCCTGTTGTCCGTCATCAGTGCTGACATAAATCCTCCTCCGGATCTGCTCCACTGCAGGCTGGAAGTTCACCTTAATAAGGAAGAAAGATCTTAGTTAAATACATACATTTTAGGTTAAATGTGCAGACTGATAATAAAGTTTAATATTTAAAAAAAAAGTTAAATTATGCTCATATTTTGCTAAAGTAGCTTAAATAGAAAATATTGGCTTATTCGCATTTTGCCTATTTACAAATAAGAAACAAAAGTTGGGTAAGTATGGATAATGGTTATAAGTGCTACCAATAAAAATAAACGATTCTTATATTTTATTTGACTTTTTATTTGATTGCAGACAGTATAAACCCAAGATCTATCTATTTATTCCTGCATTCTGAAGTAAATGTAAGAAGCTAACAAACGTACACTTAAAACCTAACATTTAAAAATATTAAAATAATAACTTGCATGAACCTAAACTTTTGTCCACATTTTTAAATGTTGAATCTAAATTTACTGATTAGCCATAACATTAAAACCATTCAAAACGACAGGTGAAAAAAAAAGAATATTGATTGAAATAATCTGATTTCAGTGGCATTTTGGCACCTAGTAGAACCAATATCTGATGTTCTAGACCACTGGATCTCAAACTGTGGTACTTGTACCACTGGTAGCGCTGTGTATTGGCAAGAATTGCCGGTATGATATACATCATGATGCTGGGTATTTGTTTAAATATATCCTGCTATTTTACGATACTGTAAGCAAGGTGATGTATTTACATTATTTAGATTATTTATTTAAAAAAAACTGCCATAGTATGAAAACACATCATATTTATAAAATCTGAGTAAGAGGAAGATTTACTATTTATCCAATTAGAAGAGTGGAATACAACCACTGAGTAAAACACTGTTATCTGTAGTGGGCGGGGCTTAAACACAACTAATAATGAACCACAGTCTGACACAAATCTGTATTAATTTGAAAATTGATAGAGTATTGCAAAACTAAATGTCACGATATGAGAGACCAATATTTTCATACACCCCTAATTGCTGTTACACCAGATGACACAGTTTTATAAAATTACATTAGAGTACATGACATTTTTGTTTGGTGCCTTACAATGCATAGACATAACCTCAATAAATTTAGCTGACCTCAGTATTTCTCATTATTTATTTCCTAGCAAGGAAAGTTTATTAACTTGAATGAACCAGAATCTCAACTTTATTTAAGCGCATTTTTTTTAGAGAAAATATTTATTTTTTAATTACAAATCAAATAAACTAAAGTTTTTTTTTTTAAGTGTGTAAATCCATTTTAAGCATTTATATCATATCAGTGGCTTAAAATGCTCTTAAAAATGACATTTATATTGTTAACGCAATTATCTCTGGGACAATGTCTCATCTAAACAAAAACAGTGATCATGACAGGCCAACTTTAGACCCATTAGATCCTGTGCATAAGCCTACATATCAGTGTGTGTGTGTGAGTGAGTGTGACCTGGAGCCCAGCCCATCCTGCCCTCCTATAAAACAGCAGCAGTGTGTGCCAGTCTGGAGATTTGGCTACAGGGGGGCACACACACTCACAGCAGCCATGGCTCACAGTGAAGGATACACACTCGCCGCTGCAGGATCCATGCTCCAGGTACACACACACACACACACACACACAAAATACACACCAGTGTCTGCAAAATACAAATTAGACACAAATTAGACAGGTATAGCGAAATAAAAAAAACCCTAAAGCAGTTTGCAGACCTATGCAAAAGTGTTATATGTGTTAAATGACAATTTTATAGTATATTTCTGCTGTCATTTGACATATTATATGTTTATAGCTTTTTAGAATAAATGCACCATGAGAAATACTTCAGAGTAACTTTTTGTCTATGTTCTTAATGAAATGATCTCCCCCACACAGAAAATAAATGTATGGGAATGTATTTCTTTGTAAGTTAAATGTATTTAAAACATATTTTCAAAAAATTGCAGTACATTGTTTTTTTTTGTTTTTTTTTAATGCTTTTCATATATTTTTTATAATTATTGGTGTTGGCTTATATTACCATGCATTAAACTGCTGCAATAATTAATATATGCATTCTGGAATATATCTAGTCTGCACATTACTACATGTACTGGTGCAAGAAATATAAAGAGTAATACTGCTAATATTATTCTAAATAATAATAAATGACTGAACTTACAGCAATAATTTAACCTTTAAAATAACTGAACCCTTTATATACAATACTGTTGTATATAAAACTAAAATTACAGCTAAATATTAATTTACACATCACTTCAGCTTCTGTAAATGCACTTTAGGACATTTCAGACAGCCTTTAACCTGTAAGGAAGTGAATTAAGTTGTAAATTTAATGCATACAGCTTATAGCAACACTGTAGCATTTTAGAGACCACTGCCTAGACAGGAAATATAAATATAAAATTCATGAAAACGGCAACTAAATAAAAACAGGTTTTTTTCCTGAATACCCTGAAGAGGGTTGAAATACATATTTAAAACGTATTTAAAATGTCATATATAGATTAATTATCCATATATTTCCTTTCTATGTGGTTTAGCACTTCAGCTGGACAAAACTTTCATAATTCAGAAGTTCTCTATCAGAAACTCAGTTATTTACATTTATGTTTTTGCATCTGTGTTTGTGTGTCTATGAATAGATTATGCAATTATACTAATTACTGCCTTCAAATTGTATGAAAGAAAGTTATTATAGTGTTTTTAACTGGTTTAGGTGGGCAGTAGAGCTCTGTACAGGGAGGAAAGGGTGCTGCGTTAGCATTAGCCTGTGTGCTAAGTTAGCTAATTAGTTAACTAGCTTTAGCTTAGCTTGTGAGGTCATTCTATATATGTAAAGTTTAAACCATGAGCTTTTTTTCTGTACAAAAAGCCCATGTTTCTGTTCAGCTTTAGGAACACTCACCTTCCTTCCGAAATTTTCTGAGTGAGCAAAAATAATTGTTTATGCTCTTCATTAATAAAATGAATATATTTTCCCCGCTATGGGACTTAATAAGGGATTATCTTATAAAATACCCACTCAGTAAATGTTTGCTAATGCTAACACAACCCCTACTAACAGCCTAATAACATTAACCTTAAGCATTTGTTTGGATTAAAGTGAGAATTCAAATCAAATCTTGTTTCTGAGAACAATTTTGATCTATTTTAGCACATTTTATAGTACATAACTGGCTAGCTTGCTAGCTAATATCACTGAATTAGCAGCAGAGCAGCTATTGTTTTTATAGTGTTCTTGAGCTTTATTTCCATTTAAGAGGAGCTTTTATAGAAATAATTACTCATAAAACTGTTTTATGTTTATATTAAAACAAATTTGGGACATTGATACCTAGACAATATGGTTTACACACATTAAAAATGCTAATATAAATGCTAATGAGTGACATCACAACAAAATCACAAATGTGTCTACCTTCAATATGTGTGTTTTACTAACTGTTCTTACAGATTTACTGTTTTACCGTTTTTTATAGCAAAAAAGGTGAAAAAATTAGATGCAGTTGTGCACCCATTTTTACATTGCACATGTTCAGTGTAAATAAGTGAGTTAATTAAAATATGAAATGTATTTTAAAATTGACATTCATTTACACATTTCCAGTTTATACAACTATATTGTAACATATTTAGTGTGCCATCACATTTGCACAACACATTATAGCGATTTATGAAAAAAATAAATAGTAGTAAAAGTTGTGTATTGAAACATGCACAAGTGTTCCATATGCAGTGAAAGCAGCATGCAGGGATGTTTACATACGAATGTACATTAATAGACACATATGCTACATTTTGTTGATTTTATTTTTATACACTTTAAAATTCATAATTGTATGCAACAATTTTCAATCTCTCTTTGTCATTTCTTTTAACCTTTAAAACATAGTTCAAGCTGAAACACTCCTTATAACTTAATTTGTAATGGGTGGGGCTAAAGAGCTGTGGGCTGAACATCCAGAGGGATGGACATGTGCTGTTTTTTGTGACATTACAAAAAAACGTTAAATAAAAAAACTGATTGTTTTGCAGTGTAAATGAACTGGAAAGTGAACTGATTTGGTGTCTTGGAACTTTTGACAGTGTTGTATATTGTTTTATTTTGCTGAAGGCCATGAGTTTGTACATTCAAATCAGTTTATTATCAGCTAACACACACACTGCACTGATTGTTGAGGAATGCTTCAGTGTGTGTTGTTTAGCGTGTGGGAGGAGTGTGTGATAACTGTGCAGGTGTGTGTGTGTGTTTGGTTCTGCTGAACAGGTGCTGTGCTGGCGGAGTGTGTGTGTGTTCTGTGTGCTGCTGTATGTGGCGGTTCTTCCGGACCTTGGGGATGCGGCTACACAGCGGTGTGGAACCGAGCTAATCTCTGACCTGGAGTTTGTGTGTGGAGACCGAGGATTCTATAGAGGTAACAAACACACACACATAGAAACACACAAAAACAGAATTTCACCAAAAAGCTTCACAAATTAGTGTCCTTAGTCCCAAAACACTTATGGAGTGTTGTTAAAACTTCTTAAAAAAGGTGTTGCAGGCATCAAATTTCAAATGAGTGAACATTTGCAAAAATATATAAATTTTATCTTTTTAAACATTAAATATCTTGTGTTTGTACTGTATTAAATTGAATATAGATTGAAAATTATATGCAAACCATTGTATTTTGTTTTTATTTATGTTTTACCTAAAATCACAACTATATTAGAATTGGGGTTGTATTTATGACCAATATGACCAGCATGACCAAGCTGGATAACTGATTTGACCAATAAAAGCATGCTTGTTGAGAAGCATGACCAAGATAGACAATCAAACCAAGTTGAAAAAGCTGGCTGACCTGCCTCACCAGCAACACCAAGCTAGACAACTAATATCTGTATGCCCTAGTATAACCAAAATCACATGCAACACTGTGTTGTAAAAAACTGGTTAACCAGCAAGATTACCAGTATAGGGTATTTTTTTCCTGAATGACCAGCTTTTTATCCACCTTCACCATCAAAGACCAGCTACCAGCAGAAAGTTGGAAATTAGTTGGATATTTGTAGACATTCCCTTCTAACAAGTGCTATATTAAGCTAATTTTAGTTGCACCCATTAAAGACACACTTAGTTATAAATACTCTGCGAGTTAAAACAGTTCCATTGCTGCTCAGTTTGCAGCTGCGCTGTTTGGTTCGTAAGCGCTGCATCGTTGCTAGGTTACCTGTATGTGGCGAAGTAATACATGGAGAGCTTCGGTTACAGTGCATTACTGGCTGATAACGGCACTTATAAAACGCTACTCAGCCAATCACATCACAGGGTCGGAACTAACTGTGGTATAATTCTAGATGTGGGCTAGAGAGGTATAAAGACCCCAGTATTAAGCTGTGGAGCAGTCGGAGTACTGCGTTCATCATCCAACAACCTGACCTTACTTGCTCAGCGTTTGTTAAATTCAGTCCATCAAATCCTAACAGGAATGCTCCAGAATTTAGCAGAAAGTCTTTTCTGGACAGTAGAGACAGTAACTCCAACAAAAGCAAGATAAACTCCTTTAATAACCTTGCGTTTAGAAGAAACAGTGTATGAGCAGGTGTCCAAATACTTTGGTCCATGTAATGTAATGAGTGTTTAGTAGATGAATGCTGGCTGATGTTATTTTCTACAGAGCGGAGTTTAATCACCTCAGTTTACATCGGTTTGTGAAAACTGACCTTACCACACAGAGATACGCTGGGCGTTATCGCGCCGCCCGCTGACACCTCGGTTTACCAGCGTGCCAGCCAAATAAGTCACTCTGATAGCCAGAATGATGTATAGAACGTTCTAACGCAGTGCTGTGGTCGGTCTGGAATTGGTTCTGATAATGTTTACTCATTTAACGTTAGTCTAATCTCATCATTCGCTCTGTTCTCTGGATTTTCTGATTCAGATTTGATGACGTCAGAACGCTTTCTCACTCCTCTGAGCCCTTTCACCCTGTTCCTCTGCCAAGGCCACCCTCTCTCTCTCTTCATCTTTCTTTCTCTTTGTCTGTCTTTCTCTCTCTCTCACACTCTTTCTCTCTGGTTATACAAATGTCTGGAGGAACATAATGACACAGGCTGAGTGATAAACGCTTCAATAATAGGCTTATCTCTGCAACAATTGCGGAAAAAGATTGAGTATTGTCAGTGTTGTGCTGTTGCCCCTCGTTGCTCACAAAACAAACTCTTCGGTATTCTTCCACAGGCATCCAAACTTTCACGGTTTCATGTTTTGAGATATATTAACTCCTCTAGAGTCTCATTTTAGTGTCAGTTCAAGCTGGATAGTATTGTCTAATAGAGTGGAGGACAGTAAGTGAACACAGTGTTTAAAAACTCCAGCAGCACTGCTGTATCTGATCCACTTACTGTACCACCAGCACAACACACAATAACACCTCATACACCACCAACATGCTAACACTGCTAATCACTGGAGTGCTGAGAAAAATAATAATAATAATAACAGCTTCTCTGTGGTGGTTTTCTTTCCTGTGGGGTCCTGAGTATTGAAGAACAGGGTGAAAGGAGGATAATAATAAAGTATTTAGACAAACAGATACAGAACTACAGTCTGTAAATATTATAATAGAACTACAAAGTGTTCTATATAATCAGTGGAGCTGAAAAAAAAAATAATGGGTGTAGAACCAAGAAGGTGGTCTTAATAATCTTATACATGTGTTTGAATGAGACCAAACTGCAAAAAAAACTATTAATCAGAAAACAAAGCAGATACAAGTCACATGAAAGGGTTTTTTTAAATAAAGAGGTAAATCTGGGTGGCTTTAACATTTCGGTGTGTGTGTGTGTGTTTGTTGTAGGTCGTGGTGGTGGGGGACGGTACGGAGGCCCTCGCTCTAGGGGTAAAGGAATTGTGGAGCAGTGCTGTGTTAAAGGATGTAACCTTCAGCATCTGGAGCAATACTGTGCCAAGCCCAAGAGGGGGCGCCGTCAGGCACCAACTGCACAGCAAATCACAGTGAGTATCAGAATCTGATCATGTCACTTTATTGAGATAATCTTCCAAAGAAGATAGATGAATAGTGTTTGTGTTGCGTTTTGTATTAAGTTTAGGTTTAGGCTTAAGTTTTGAGCATGGGTGAATAGTTAACACTTTTTAGTTTATTAACTACAAAATATTTAGTAATTACAGAATATATCATAGGAAATTAAGGAATTTAGTTAAACATTTTTTATTACAGAATAAGCAAAAGTAGAGACTGAACAGTTCATTGGGACAACTGTATTTTTAAGGTTTTTGAAAAATTCAAAGTAATTCCACAACAATTAACAGTATATACAGAAACATCTTTTGGTCAATTATATTGATATTAATCATTAAATAGTTCATAGTGGATACTGCATAATTTAAAATATAAGACAATTCTAAGATGAAATTCACAATTATTTGAGATACTCAATATTTTAGATAGTATAATAGATAGATAGTAAATATAGTTGTCACTGAATGATTCATACTGGATTTTAACCATTTAGTTTTAGATCACAGCCTGGAGTTTAGAGGGTTTAAGGTTGGTGTTAAAAGCTGCTGCAGGTGGTGGTGTATTTTTCCTTCTAAATTCTTAATAATTAATAATGTTTTAAATGTAGTGTATTCTGTGTGTTCTGCAGGAGAACCTGTTCCAGAAAGTTCTTTTAAAGAGGTATTACAGTCTCCAGCATGATGGTCAGAAGCTGACCAATAGGCTTGAAGAGCGTGCAGTTTACCAGGAGAAACTCAGAAACTTATCTTCACATCAATCTAACGAGGAACCCCATGAATCAGCTCAAGCTAAACTCTGGCACGGAGTGAGAACGTTCACTCCTCACACTCTGAGATCATCGCCGTCACTTTAACCCAACGCAGAGACTCAAATTAAAAGACTTGCACATCAAAACTTCGCCCTCGACTCACCACACCCCACCCACCTCAGATGTACTCAATCTGCCTGGACACGTTACACTGGATCTATGAGGCTAATGTAGTAATCAATGTATTAATTACCTAAAGCTGCAGTAACCATCTTCTTTGATCATTTTAAATCAGCCTTTAGTAGCAATTTGTAAAACAGCACTTTTAGATTGATGTTGACGGTACACTTACTGTAATGGAGGGAGAGCTGTATCTCGGTCATTCGCTCTCTGGAATGGGTCGGAATGCGACTGTTGCACTTTGAAACTTTGGTGAAGCTGTGTGGTTCCTCTCTCCAGAACTGTGTAATACTGAATAACCGGAGTCATATTAGTGTAAAATCCTGTGATATTACTCCACTGTCTCAGTTCACATGCTCCTCCTGCCTCAGATACGTCTTCTGGATCCCTCAGCTCTTCGACTAATGCACATGCACAGCTGTCCATGAAGGGGTGCCTGATTAAAGCCTGATTTTACATTTACTGCAGTACAAGTAAGTCTACACCTGTAGAGAGAGCCCAGCAGCAAAACTATACCTGCTGTGGAATCTTACAATTTTCTGTTTAATTAAGTCGGAAGAAATGGATAGTTTGAGCTGTAGAAAGGTCAGGCAGCAGCCTGGGACTGAAGTTCAGGTCAGGTGGATTTGGACTCTGGTTCTGAGATATCAGAACTGGGGTCAGAGCGAGTCTCCAGGACTGTAAACTCGGGCCTGATTCACACTGAGAACACTTTAGAACATGTCAGATGATTTAATTTCAGTCTGCCGAAATCATGGCCAAAGGTTTGAACCCTAGAAATCTGTTTTTTTTTTTTGTTTGTTTAATTCACATTTACTGTGAAAAAAAAAATCTTTTTTTTTGTTGGGCAATTTTTGGTCAAATCCTAATATTCTTTATTCTATATATTCTTTTAGTGATGAAACATGTCACTCAGACCTGCCAGAATTTCATGTTTTTGTTTAGTTTTTTTGTTTAGGTTTTTTTTTGTGAGGTGGAACTTTTTTATATAATAATATTAAATAGATTTTTTAATATAGAATAAAAATAAAAAAATATATATATATATTTATTTAACTTGATTTAGTATAGTCTCAGTGAGATCATGTCCAAAAGAAACTAAAAAAAGGCAAAAATATTTTACAGAATATTATAAAATCTGTTGTAATGCTGATGTAATGAAAATGTGCTCCAACAATGATAAATATAATAATAACGTAAATATATACTAAAAAAAAAAATCAGATTTTGCAATGTGTTTACACCAGTTTGTCATTTACCAAATGGCTGAGTTTGGTTGATCCGTAACATTGGGACACTCAGACAGCCAATCAGAATGTAGCTCCTGAACCCTGTTAGCTGTGTTAGCTTAGCCTAGTGACCAGACACTACAACTACAATGTGGTCGGAGTCCCAAACAACACATTATTGTGCTAAACGGTGTGTTAAACAGAGTAGTGAGTTTTGTGAATTATGAGTATGAAATTAATTTAGTATGTTAGTAATTTAGAACTGCTACATTTGTTGATCTGCTTTAAGCTGTTTATTGGGAAGATACTTTAACCCTTTCATGCATAGAGGTCACTACAGTGTACAGCTGTTTAAAAAAATTTTTTCTTTAAATATGCTTGCAATTTTGGGCACTGCTGCATATAGTCCACTGTAGTGGAAGCTATTGCATCATCCTATACAAAAAAATCCCATTGGTTGGTCATTGTAATGGGAAAAAGAAGTCAATGAAATCAAGATGGCCGGCAGACAGGGAGAACCACCAAACACCTTGGCTATTTTTGTTTCTACCTTTTATAAAATTATATCACCGCAGGTAAAAAAATATATAATTACATCAAGTAACATCTAAGGTGACATATTATGTAAAGATTTTCGAAATTTTGATTTTATATTGGAGGGAATTGTAGATTAATCATCTGTCCACTTAATTTTACATCATGCATCATTAGCTATTTTTCAACTTTTATGCAATGTCAATTACTTCCAGTGTTGTTTTTAAAATAATTCATATTGTTTAATGTTTTGGCTGTAAATCAACTTCTTTAATTGAGGAATGTCTGCCAGTACAGACAGTTGCGAGCAGAGAAGTAGGGTCAAGCAGTGATAGTGAAGGTGAGTCTGGAAATGTTACTGAGGGAGTTGAGGCTGAGGAACGGAGATGAAGGAGATGAGGCTGTTGAAACTTAGGGCACCCCAATATCCAGTATGCCCCTGGAAACCACTGGCCCCAGCTCAAGAAAGTATAAAATGCCAGCACACGAAGAACCAAGTACATCTGCATGCAGTGTCTTGTAGCTTTGTGCCCTGTATGCTTTGGCAACCATCATAGAAAATAGTCTCAGAAATTAGCAACAAGCATGATTTGACAGGAAATATGATACATGCTATAAAATACTATAAGAGAATATGCTCACTTAACAGTTCAGAGACTTGACAAGAATACAGTATGATAATACCAGTCACAATCAAGATTCTATAAGGTTCTACGGTTCAGAGACATTTTCTTGTGTCACAATATCCTCCTCAGTTCCACTATTCCAACAGAATACCATATTACAACTGTATAACTGAATTACATTTGTGTTTTTTTTACAACGAAAAATGCATGAAGTACACTTGAGTGGACAGATAAATATTTCTTTATCGAATAAAGATAGAATATATATTTTTTTCAAACCTTGTTTTACATCCCTAAGGATGTATAAAAACACTTAGAAAAAAAATCCTGACTGAGTTTATTATAATTCATGCATGAGAGGGTTAAGATAAAAATGTCTAAAAGGGTTGCACTTTTTATTATTACTGCACACAGCGCACTTCCTGTATACCACTCTAGAGACTCTGCAGTAAGGCTGTGATGAGTGTGAAGGACAAGGTCTGGGACTGTGGGCTTTTTAGAGTGTTGAAATATGCTGAATGTATTTTTGTAGAGAGGTTAATGAATGTACAGTTATTTTACACTGCAGAAAATAAAATCTTACATCTGGTCTAAGTGTGCATTCACACCTACTGTACCTTATTGTTTGGGCTGAAGCTTCAGACTTTTTACTTTCTAACTTGGTACAGTTTGTCTTTTTTGCACAGTTCGTACTTTGAACTTTCAGACCAATTACAGGAAGTTGTGTCAGGCTGTTGTCCCACATTACACAATAGAAGTAAAAAAAGAAGGGGTTTTAATGCCGGACTTTGACTTGGCGTGCAAGTGTTTCACGCAGCAGTATGGCTACAACAGATTACACTCTTGATTCTTGTATCTACTGTAACTGTAGATTAACCCTTATTCTGTTACACTCATTCTGCTACAGGTGCGCCCCTGCACTCAGAGATTCTGATTCTGGCAGGGAGGTAAATTTCAGCACAGCACCTGGAAAGACAATTTTCCAAATTGAAAACATGCCACGTCCCGATGCAGGACTAAATGTACAATATACAATGTAGCAAGCACAACAACCTTGGTTCAGACTCTGGTCCGAACATTCAGATGTAAGAAGGCCCTGTAATATTTAGCATTTTGGCATTATAGAATTGGAATTGGTCTATTTAACATATTTTAAGTCATTTAATCTAAAATTCATTTAATCTGATAATTGATAAGTGTAATTTACTTTACAGTAAGATAACAATTTTTAGCATAATTTATTCAAGTGTTCAATAAACAATACATTCTGCATGCTTTGCCAATTGAATTAGATGTTTTCGCTAGATGTAATTTGGTAGTAATTTAAAAGAACTAAAATGTGTAGAAATAAGTTAAATACTTTTATAATGTTTTTAAAGTAATCTCAAAATGAAACATACTGTACATTTAGACCAGATTTAAGATTACTATGTTTCTGCAGTGTAATTTACATGTGAATTATTTTGATGAATGTTGTTGATCATTTTAGACAGATTGTGGACAAAATTTTGTGGACTGCAGCCTGAAACTTTTTGTATATTGTTTATATTGTTATTAAAGAATCATATAATTTAACCCTGTTCTGATTCATTTGTTCAGAATGTGACACTTTTATATGTATAATTCTCTGTAAAAAAAACTGTAGTAAGTACTGTTAATTAATGTACCCTTAATGTTAAGTTAGAATTTAACTATAAAAACAGCTTGGCAAAACCCACACCTGTATGTGTTCCTCTGTCCACAGTGTCATGTCTGTATCAGGATACACCCTAGAAGATTAATTTTTCAACACACAGTGGTCAGCAGTGCAGTGGGTGGTAATGATGGTGACCGGCAACATTTGAACAGCCACTAGCAACATGCAGCTCTGACCAAAATCACATCCACATTCAGTGCAGGTGATACTAGTTTCTGTCCTATGACTTTTGGCATGTCAATGTATTATGTACACATTTCAAAAAGTTTTAAAGACAATGCTTCATTTTGTCATCTAATGAAAACATAAGTACAACATAAATATATACACTATATTAGCGTTTTTCCACCGACATGGAACCATCACTGTTCTGGTTTGTGATCCTAATTTTGCCACGTTTCCACCCAAAAAAGTAGGGTCCAGAACCAGGAAAGTTCGTTTGCAGTTGGAACCGGAGAATGCTACGATCTTCAGCGCGATAACATGATAACATCTGTTTACCTCCACTGTGCAACACCCTCTGTCGATGATGTATGATGATGTCACTAAAACTGGTGGAATCGTGGGCTGCAGTGAAAATTCAGTGGTGGCAGGGAGCATTTTTTGGCTAATTTTAGAAATTACCGCGGCCGCAAAAAAAAGGGCCTTAAATGTTGACATTAAGGATGTAAGTAAGTCAATTATTTTGCTAATTATGTTACTATTAAACATTGACTGGGATATAAAACTGTTATAAAATAACTAATAAAACACTAATGTTACAATATTATTAATGACTTGGTTAATTGGTAATAAAATTGATAATAAATACCTTATAAACAAAATACTAAGCCATATACTCATAGTTGTTTTGCCATTTGCTTTAAAGGTGAGACAGACATAAAGCTCTGGAAAAAAAAAATTAAGAGACCACTTCAGTTTCTGAATCAGTTTCTCTGATTTTGCTATTTATAGGTATATGTTTGAGTAAAATGAACATTTTGTTTTATTCTATAAACAACATACAGCATTTCTCCCAAATTCCAAATTAAAATATTGTCATTTAGAGCATGTGCAGAAAATTTAAAGTGGCTGAAATTACAAAAAAGATGCAGAGATTAAATAATGCAAAGAAAACAAGTTAATATTCATAAAGTTTTAAGGGTTCAGAAATCAATATTTGGTGGAAAAACCCTGGTTTTAATAGTTTTCATGCATCTTAGCATGTTCTCCTCCACCAGTCTTGCACACTGCTTGCACCAGTCTTGGCACCCTTTCAAAAAAGGCCTACATCCTGCTGTTTTACGTAAGTTTAAGGTAAGAACGCCCATTGTCGAAATATGTGTACAAATGCTTGTCTAATGCATGTAGAACAGAAGTTCGCCAATAAAATAGGACCCTCTGATGTGAAGAGATAAGCAACAGGTCCATTGGAACCATGGGTAATGCCGGCCAGATGTGGGCCAGAGGGGTATAAAGTTTCCTCTCCAGAATCTAGAAGAATGTCTTCTCTGGTCAGTACAGACAGTTACTCCAACAAAAGCATGATAAACTTGTTTTAACACCCTTGATTTCAGAAGAAACAGTGTTTGAGCAGATGTCTCAATGCTTCTGCAGCAGGCCTCAGCTTTTCCACTGGAAACATTCTAGCAGCTGCAGCTGAGCTGATAAGCTCCTCAGGCCTCCATCCAGCTCCTCCTGCGTCACAGTCCGATAACACCCTCACACACCTGGACCAGAATCACTGCGACCCTCCAGACCAGCCGGGTCAGACGGCCCCCCCGGCTGCAGCGGGCAAAGCTACAGAGTGAATACCTCAGGGCACAGATTCACACTTACATTATTTGTATTCATCTGCTCTCGCACCTCTGTCGCAAAAAAACGTCTGGAGGAGTTTAGAGAAGTGAAAGAGGCTGCTGATATAAATTTTGACAGATCAGCAAAAACAGGCCACTCGGTTCTGTTTTCTGGTTCCAAAATAAAACCAAGTTTCTCCAAAACAAAGCAGTTGGGAGATTATCAGAATGCTGTGCTTTTGCATTTGGCATCTAACAACTTCACTAAAAAACTCAATATTTCATTTTAGCAAATGCACTACTGTTCTTACAGAGATTTATCTGTTTAGTCAGTGTACATTTGTATAAAAAGTTCTCCCTCAATGCAAAAGTCAGTGTAATGTAAGTGGACGTGGCCTGTGCTGGTGAGTGATGGATTCACCCACATTCTAAGGGGCAAGGCCGTTATGAGCTTTATTGGCCAGTAGCAGGTTCTGTAATCAATATCTAATCTGATTGGCAGCCAAAGTAATACTGAAAAAAAACAGGCTAAACCCAGTACAAACAATTTCGACTCAGAACCAACTGAAGCCAGTTTCAGCTCGTACCATTCTTACCTATCCAAGAATCCTGTATTATACAGGGATTCTGCACATACCACTATTTTTACATTAGTGAGGATTTGAGCTGTTTTAAGGCAGCATAATATTTACATGGCCAATGTAGTGTTAGGAGTCTTGCCCAAGGACTCTTATTGGTGCAATGCTGCAAAGTCACCCAGGCTAAAATTTTAACTTTAGTGTCCCACATGGTAGCTCACTGGCAGGCAGTGGTGTTATCCACTTGTGCCCCACCAACACCACATAACAACATACATTTTATACACTACATGTAAAAAGGTTTACGGACACATTTCCTATCAGTAAAATAAACTCTACAGAAGGTCTCTGACAAATAGAATTGGACACTCTGGAGTTGCCATGATCACTATGACCCTTTTAATAAAAATAGCAAAATAAATAATGTCTAATTAGAAATATAAACAAGAAAAACATGGCCCATATTCATTGATAACTATTATGAACATCAGCATCATGTCTGATGAATAGCAGTGATCCTAGAACAGAGTCTTGGGCAAGACCATTCTTTACTTTTAAACCTACGAGAAAGGCAGAGTTTACACTGCTGACATCCAGACAACTCTTGAAGTAAATGAGCAATAGACAGAACACTGTTCTCATAGCAGGTAGTTGTTAGTTGTTTTTGGTTTCATGTGTTTTACAACAGACCCCAGCAGCTCCAACAGCCGGGTCGACTGCCAGACAGGGGTCATGTGACTTTCAGTAAATGGGTCTATTTCAGTTAAAGGGAACTGAGCAAATAAAGACACTTCCAATCCAGCAAACACTCCAGTAATAATTCACCCATCAGTAGTGAAGAAGACACACACACACTCATCATACTGAAACACACACACTCTAAACATTACTGCAGTGTGTGGCTGCTGTGGGGTCTGAGTGAGTTCACTTTCTCTTTTGTTTGGACATAATTTCATCGTCTGCGTCCCACTGTCCACCACAGGATCTTCCTCCAGGAGGCTTCTTCAGCTGCGTGTCGCTGTCAGCAGTGGATCTGGAGCTCTGGAGCTGGTAAGCTCTATCTGTACCCAGCTGGCACATGATCAATGTTCAGTGTTGAAATGCGGTTGAAATAATTTTAACTGTAGTTTAAACAACATTTAATGTTAAATGGTTAACAAAATAATTAAACTATTGATAAATATGTTCTTGTTCTGCATTTTATTATATTTTTATAATTTTAAATACATACAAATATTACCTGTATATTATATAATCTGTGGAAATTACGCTACAAAAGCTCATTACATTTTATATAAATTTGGTACAAAAAGTGCTAATTTGCTCCACTGTATTTATTAAGGCATTATATTATCATATCAGCAGCTGGTTTGGTAAGTCAGAGATTAATGCTGGTAAATGAGGTTAGCTACTGTTTGAATTGAAACACAGCTTTGTTTATCAGACTGGTTTTACTATTGCGTGTGGTGTGTGTGAGTATTGATTGTGTCTCTGTTGGTGTGATTGTAGAGTTGCAAGACCATGTTGCGTGGAATAATCCTCCTGCTGTTTGTGGGGGTAAGTGAACAGACCTGCAGTGAGTCTAAAGATCCATCACAGTTTTACACTTTCAAATAAAACTCTTACTGCCTGATTTCAGACCGTTATTCACAACAAGGGATTTATGTTTTAAAAGCAAAGAAAACAATTGCATATTCATAAAGTTTTAAGAGTTCAGAAATCAATATTTGGTGGAATAACCCTGGTTTTTAATCACAGTTTTCATGCATCTTCTCCACCAGTCTTACACACTACTTTAGGATAACTTTATGCCACTCATGGTGCAAAAGGTTTAGCTTAGTTTTATGGTTTATGATCATCCATCTTCCTTTAAAATCAAAGAAACTTATCATTTTAAGTGGTCTCTAATTTTTTTCCAGAATTATATACGTATACACTGTCTGGTCAAAAAAGGTCACAAACTGGATTTGACAAAAACGAATAGCTGGGAGCCTGGGTAATTAATTACCTGATGCAGGGAGTAGCTTTCATTTGTTAAACAACAATTGGAAATACACTGTAATCCTGTGGTTGTAAAAAAAAGGTGTTAATCTATTTGAGAAGGGTCAAATTATTGGCTCGTGTTAAGCCTAAAAAACACCTAAGGAGATTGCTGAAACTACTAAAATCAGGTTAAAAACTGTCCAATGCGTCATTATGCAAACAAAGTGTAAGGACAGGAAGGAAACATCATCTTCAAGAAAGGAATGTGGTAGAAAGTATATTGTGAATGATTTTGATTAACGAGCACTCAAGTTTGAAATCAAATAATAAAAAAACAACACTAGAACTAAGGGGTATGTTTAATAGTGAAAGTAAGAGCATTTTGGAAGGGAACTCAAGTGACTAGGACTGAACAGCTGTATAGCCTTATAAAAAAAGCATCAGGGTAAGATATGAGGTGGCTAATCTAGTCATCATGCCTAATGTATACTGTACAAGCCTGTGGGGCGGAGCTATGATCTGGGGTTGCTGCAGTTGGTCAGGTCTAGGTTCAGCAACATTATTTTTCCAAAGAATGAGGTCAGGGCATATTCCAAGATGACAATGCCAGGATTAATGGGGCTCATGTGGATTGTCAAAGAGTGGTTCAGGGAGGATTTTAGGTATATTTAAATGCAATCAATTAGCCAATTTATACTTTTTGCTACTTTATGTTTTACACATTAAATATTTATAAAAATATTATCTATATAATATAGAGATATAGAAATGCTACAAAGCGACTTACAGGAAAATATGTGCTTTCAGTTCTCGTCCGCAGTAGAGGACATATCCCTTCCTGTTGGCTCCAACTTCACCGTGTCCTGCATTGGAGTCCCTGATGTTGACCTGCTGTTTGCAACCTACACCTGGACCTTCTTACCCAAAGACAACCAAGACATCAGTTCTAAATATGAAACTCTGGACTGGGACGAGCCAAAACTGACCTTAAGCCCGGTGGAGTTCCGACACGCCGGACACTACACATGTGTGGCCAAGGGCCAGTCAATAGATGGGCTCATCAAACTGAAGAGGAACTTTAAATTAACGGTTCAAGGTGAGGAATCTGCTAATATTTTTACAAATATGCTTTTGGAGTCAGTAAGCATTATACAAATATACAAATATCCAACTGAATAGTTTATTGAAATAGTTGCTCTATTTAGTGACAGAAACAAATATTGTTTTTGTTTTTTTAAATATGATCAATATTATGATTTTATTAGCATTTTATCATATGACCACATCAAATATCAAAATGTGTCTGTTTAAAGATATATAAAAAATAACTAGCCTGTAGTTATAGAAACATTTCTGTAGTTTCCACAACATTACTACTGTATAATAAATCAATTATTTCTGCAAAACCTGTAAATAGCATATTACTGTATATCTGCAAAGCATCATGGTAGAAATTCATTAAATAATAAATTTGACTGTGAATATATTTCTCCTATAATTCACAGTACATTGTTACTAATAATACAAATACAAAGGCAGCCAGTCTTTTAGTTTAGCAGTTGTATGCTAGTGCTCGTTTACCTCAGCATGCTAATGCTAAGCTAAACTTTTCAGCTCTTATCTTTATCTCGTAACCAGTCAGTCTGTGTCTGTAAAAAAGTGAAAAGAAGAAGTTTAAAGCTTTATTCTAGTAGAGATTATTAAGGAACTTTAACTTGGTGTTTTTTGGCTCCCTGATGCCGTTCTGTGGTGCTGCTCTGTGTAGCTACATAGCTAACACTAACTACACTGCACTGGGAGAGAGAAACTCAAGCAAATTATTACCAAAGTAAATAATTTGTACATAAAATTTTAAGATATTTTATTATCTGGTGACATTTAATTTATAACGTCATCAGTTTGGTGTAGGACTTACACTAACGTTACTGAATAAACATTTGTGTGTGTGATGGCTAGTAATATCGCAGTTTATAACGCTAACTAGCTAGCTATATTTGTTTGTTTGGAGCCTGAAAGAAATTTTTATATTTTTCTTATCAGGACAGCAGTGTTTTACAAAATAGTAAAATGCTAGCTAACCACATTGACTCCAAATAAAATGTATTAAATGTACTTAGATAATGTTTTAAAATGTTGACAAATATATGATAAAACTTGTGAGAAAAACACTGTCTTCATTTTATAATACTATATTTGTCACACTATAAGGTGCACTTAAAATCCTTTCATTTTCCACCAAATTGTCAGTGAGCCGAATTTTATAATCCGAATTTTGAATGAATTTTACAAGTCAGGTTGTAAGGAACAGTAAAGTCACTGCGCTGAATTAATTTACTGCATTATAAAGTAGTTTCAGTTTAGTTCTCCAGCACCGAGGCTGGAGAAGCATTATCATTAGCCGCTAACCATGCTAGCTCTTTTGCCGTTCAGAGGTGAGTATATAAGAATGTAACCTGCTCGTTTATCGTGTTTAAATAAGCTATGTGGGACCAACTGCTAATATCTAATAGCTAATATTGCTCAGGCTTACTGGAACACTTAGGGTTCTTCAGTGTAGCGCTATTGGGCAGCATTTACTAGTGCTAAGTGCGGCTAGCAGTAGCGGTTAGCCGCTTATGCTAATACTGCTGCACCCAGCACCCAGGGAAAATTACTTATAAACAGTAAACAGCCCAAATAAAGAGTTTTCAGGAGAGAAATCTGTGTAGATTAACATCCAGCACTCATTTAACTTTAAAAGTTTTTTTTTCTGAATTACAATTTTGTTTATCTAGCTAAGCATTAGCACCCGTTAGAAACACAGTAGACATATGGAAATTCTTTACACAGTAGCGGAAAATAAGCCAGAATTTCCCCACAGGACATTGTTTTCCAATGAAAATGTGAGTGCAGTTAGCTGGCTAGTAAAAATTAGCTCCATTAGCTAGCTTATTGTTAGCTATCATTTCATCCAAATTCAATGATAATGTTTAAACTATCATTGATTTGTTGTGACCAGATAACTCATTTTGCCAAGTTTAGGTAACATAGCCTCAGCTATGCCTATTATAGTGCACAGAGTGCCACCTGCTGGTTTTGTACTATCAGCAGTAATTAAATAATCAGAAAAAAGTATTGGGGATTTAGTATGTTTTTCACTAGTTTAAAATAATTAAAATAGTCTAAAATATACATTGAAGTAAGTTAATTTTGTAGATAAAAAAAGTTGTTTAACAACCTGTTAAGTGTGTGTGTGTGTGTGTTACATGTATTGTCCAGATACCCCATGTTTTTTCTCATGCACTCTTGTGGAACCCTATTTTGTCAGGTTATGGTGCAGTATTTCACTTCTTAAAATCTTCCATTATCACCTTTTTCAAACGCAGATGTTCCTGTTCAGGACAAAGTGCTGGTGGTCGCAGTGGATGAGGACGACGTTGTGATGATCCCATGCCGTCCATTCTTGGAGACGTATACCAACACCAGTTATGCCAACGCCATATGGTCCAAAGGGGATAGCAAACCAGAAGGCCTCACACCAGCGGAGACTACTAGCAATGTGGAGGATAATGAAAAAGTGGCCAGTCGTATTACCTGGTTTGCTGGACCTGCAGACAGTGATTGGACCATTTTAATTGATAAAGCGAAACCAATGGATACAGATTTGTATCGCTGTGAGGTCACTGTGGGGTCGGAGAAATATACGGTGATAGCAGAAGTCGTTGTGGAACGTAAGTTAAACCACCGTCCATTTTCACCTCTGTGCATGTTCACTTCACCACAATATATGTCACAATATCTTGCTTGTGAATCTTAAGTAACAATTATATTTTTCAATATATTTAATAAAAAGGTATTAATTGAACAAAAAAATTATATTCCATTTACCATTTAATATATATCCATATTACATTTAACTAAATGTAAAAGAAATATGTTATCCAAATGTACTGCAATTGTTTAAAATCAATTAGATAAATAATGTTGCTTGCCATCCCCTAAAATAGGGGAGAAAATGGGATAAAAAAATGTAAAAAAAAAAATATATATATATATATTTGATATATGGTTCACACTTAAAAAACTAAAAATCTGATTTATGTGTGCTGTTTACTCTTACAGAAAAAATATAGTCAAAATATATTTATCAAATATATGTTTGCAATGTACAAAAATAGCCAAAACATATATGTTAAATACAAATTTAAAAATATGTCAAATGTATTTTGAAACTAATTTTTAGTATATATTTTTAGTATATATACATATTTTAGTATATATGTCCTGTACATATGCAACTTGATTTTGCTATTTAAAATATATACTTGCTAATACTTACCTTTAACTTTAAGCTACATATTAGGTGCGTGCGATATGGCCCTAAAATAATATCTCAATAAATCAGTCTATTTTGGACAAAACATTGATTTATTTTTATTTATTTAAAAACATATAAACTATATATAAAATACATAAAAAATATATAAAAAATAACTACTGCTAAAATAAATAAATTAAAAAGTGTTATAAAGATTAAATATAAGAGTTTCATACATTCAGTAAAAACAAAAAAAAAAAACATCTGTAAACTTTTGTCTCTTCCATAAACAGCAACTTACCAAGAGTTTTATTTTGTTAAAAATAATAATACATAACAAAAATAAAATAAAATAATGTAACAACACAAATATTTTACAAAAAGATTGTAGCATATTTAGTGCATGTAAACTGCAAACAAACAATTAAAATAAATATGGTAAATAGCCGAACAGATACAAAATAGATTGTTTTTAATAATAATGTGATTATATTTTCTAATATATTTTCTAAAATGTGCAGTGTAGTGTGTAAAACATATTTTGGAATGCAATGTATTTAAAATGTATAAAATACATAATTATTATATACATATTTTGGTATGGGTTAAACCTCTGACAATGATTAGTGACAATGATAGTAATAACCAATATGGATAGAAATATAATCAATTCTATTAGAGACCTGTTAAAATGATAACATCACTAATGCTAATGAAGAATCCTTGCCGCCTCACTGACTCCACCCTCCTACAACCACTCTGCAGCTGCTCCGCCCCCTCGCTGTCTGAACCACACCCAGCCCTGGGAGCCGTGTCCTGACCCGGACAGCAGGTCCTGGAGGGCTATAGTTAGTGAGTCTTTAACTGCATTTTCTGCTCATCTCTACTCAAAACTGAGGACCACCCAGGGAACCCAGAACCTGCTTATCTCGCCCATCAGTGTTGCCAGCCTTCTCTCTCACCTGCTGCTCGGTAAGAACCAACAGCTCACCTGTGCACTGGTAGTGTAGTGAATTCCTCAAGTTATAAGTTATAATTGCATATATATTATTTCTTAAATTCACTTCTGCATATTTATTTAAACTTTCTTTAGTAAATTTTATCAAACATGCCTTTGTGAATTACCATAGATACATGTTTGTAAATTCTTTAAATCGATTTTTGTACATTTTATCAAACATCATTCTGTCGATTTCCCCAAAATCAGTTCTTTAAATTATCCCCTAAAAATATTTTCTGTAAACTTTTCAAATTCACTTTTGTAAATTTCTGCAAATTTGCTTGTGAAATTTTCCAAATTTCGACTGTAAATATAAAAAAGTAAACTTTTTATCACAGTCAGATTGTGTTAAAATCCTCTCTTTTTTCTACAGACTCCAACTATGGAGTAACTAAAAAGTCACAATCAGCACTTTTACACAGTTTTTTCACCTGATTTTGGACATTTTGATTTTGGACTGATTTTCTCTCTTTCTCCCACTTTGTCTCTCCCAGGTGCTCGAGGAGAAACGAGGGATGAGCTAGAGAAAGCTCTTTCTCTCCCCAAAGATTTCTCCTGCCTTCACATGGTGATGAAGATGTTGAGGGATGAGACGAAAGAGAAGCTGCTTATAGCCAATCAGATGTTCTACAACCCCAGTATGTAGTGATGCACTTATCTAATAAAATATCGAATAAAATTACATCAAATTTACTGACCTGGGCCAGGTTCACACTGCGCCTTTTAGGCCCGATTTTCCATTCACAAATATTGTTATAAATCATGGTTAAAGCCCTCAGATCAAAAGCACATTAGTGTTTGCTCGGCTCAAAGATGTAATCCTCGCAAGCCCTCTAAAAAAGGTTAATCACATTTAATATCTGGATCGTTTAATTACTTTAAATCCAGTTGTGTGAAAAGCCTAGAGCCAATGAGAGTCCAGAACAAGGAGGGACAAGAAAGCTGAAGTTGAAGTTAAACACGCCTGCCTGTCAGATTTCTCTCATACATATTCTTTTTTCTCTCTGTGTGATTTTACTGTAAATTAGCACACAGTCAATTTGCATCACATTTCTTAATGTATTCTACATTTCTTAATGTATTTTACAAAAAAAAATCTGCTTTATATCAATTCTTATGACAAAGACTCGTGGCGTGTTCCTCCTGGTAAAAGAATTTGTGACAGCATGTCCTAACATTGATGACTCATGTAATGTGTAAACCACAGCCAATAAAATATAAACCCTACTGTACAAAAGTTGTTTTGTGTGAAGAGTACAACCATCTAAACACTCAACCCGTCATAAAGGAGCACTTTATATATTTATAACACCTGTATCTCACTTGGTCCCATTAAGAACTTTTACATGATATTACAGTATCTTATTCAGCATCTTAACGAATGTTATATAAGGATTATATTATGTGAAGAAACTTTAAAGAACTTTAAACTCTTCTTCTCCACAGAGTATGGGCTCAGAGAAGCTTTCATCAACCAGTCACGGGAGTTCTATGACATGGTGCCTGGAATGCTAACCAATAGCAGTGAGGAGAATGTGATGATGGTCAATAATTGGGTGGAGGAGAAGACAAAGAGAAAAATAACCAAACTGGTGGACTCTGTTGAACCAACAGTGGATTTCATCCTGCTGAATGCCGTCTACTTTATAGGTCAGTGTTCATGTGTTCATCATTATGGGTCTAAATAATTCTGACTTTATATAGAGTTTTTGAGTTATCCTCTGTACCAAACCAACCAAACCATTTACCCAACTGAACCATTGACCAATACAATCTACAAGCCCAGATTAGGGACAGCTGAATTGGTATGCACTTGTTTGTAAATTTGAATGTGATGCAGTGTGTAAGTAATGTTAAGGTTACCTGGGGTGAACATTCGGTGTAGCTGAACATGTGATTAGCTTAATAGTGCAGTTGAGGCAAAGGTTGAGGTGTGGCCTGGGATGTAGATTGTATTGGTTAATGGTGCAGTTTGGGTAAATGGTTTGGTTGCGGTGAAGGTGTGATTGGTATTTAGGTGTGGTTGGGGTGATGGTGCAAATGGAATGGAGGAGTGGTTGGGGCGGAGGTGTCGGAGAAACGGTGCGCTTGGAGTAAAGGTGTGGATGGGGCAAAGGTGCAGTTGGTGTTAGCATGTGGTTGAGCAAGGGGCAGTCAGGGAAATGGTGAGATGGGGGTAATGGTGTGTTTGGTGTAAGCATGTAGTTGGGACAAATAAGCAGTTGGGGAAATGATGCGGATGGGGTGAAGATGCGGTTGGGGCGAAGGTGTGGTTGGTGTAAGCATGTAGTTGGGGTGAAGGAGCAGTCAGGGAAAAGGTGCGGTTAGGGTAAAAGTGTGGTTGGAGCATAGGAGCAGTTTCATAAATTGTGCAGTTGGGGTGAAGAAGCAGTCAGGGAAATAGTGAGGTTGGGGTGAAGGTGTGGTTGGAGTGAATGTGTGGTTGGTGTAAGTATGTGGTTAGGGCAAAAGAGCAGTCAGGAAAATGGTGAGATTGGGGTTAAAGGTGTGGTTGGGGCCTAGGAGGAGTTGGGTAAATGGTGCAGTTGGGGCGAAGGTGCGGTTAGGGTGAAAGTGTGGTTGGCATAAGTGTGTGGTTGGCGCAAAGGAACAATCAGGGAAATGGTGAGATTGGGGTGAAAGTGTGGTTGGAGCGATGGTGCAGTTTAGGGGTGTAGGTGTTTTTTTTTATTCAGTTTTGGAAAAAAATGTAGTTTACACATTATACATATTTGTTGATTTTGAGTTTTCTTGTGTATTTTTCCAAAGAGGCATATTTTTTAACAAATTATTCTTGACATCAGGACCACATCAGCCAATCAGATGAAGCCACTTGGCCAGGATATTCCTTGAGTTTCTGAAAGTAGATTGTTTTTCAGTGTCACAGTTATGAAACATTAGTGAACTCTCTTCTTAATTGCTTCATATGAAACCATTTATTTTAGACTCACTCAGTGCCATTTAGTGGTCAAATACACACGGAAGATATTCTCAAGTGGGTATTCTTCTCTCTTTTAGAGGGTATCTGCCGATACCAGTATTGATATTCATGCATCTCTAGTCAGCACCCCAAAGGGCCACCATATAGCAGCTAGTCCTATTTGGGTGGTGGGTCATTCTCAGGACTACAGTGACACTGTGTTTGAGTGGATCAGACACAGCATGCAGAGAAACAATATATCTTACTTGATTACTGTATGTCATAAGAGTTTGTGTGTGTGTTTTTTGCAGGTAAATGGTTGAAGCCGTTTGAAGAGAACACCAAGCAAAGGGAGTTCATGACTCTGTCAGGTGATGTAGTGAATGTACCCTCTCTCTACAGTTCCAAATTCAGCCTGGCTACAACCTACATGTCCAATCTAAAGGCCCAGGTGAGCACTTTATGCTGCGGTAAGAAACGGAGGCACATGTTAGCCACTATCATTACAACAGGCTTTGCTAGTTAAGAAAATGCCATCAGCTTATGATTATTCGGCAGGAGACTGAAAAGAGAGGGAAGAGAACGTAGAAAATGCTGGGCTGGAGTTTAGGTGGCAGCCTAAGTAGGACATCTTGGGTCAGTCCATGCATATTTTAATAGATCTGGTATCAGCTATTTTAATCACAATTCAGTTACAAATTTTTGTTTTAACCACATTGTTCAGTGAGACATCTGGTGTCCTCAAGGCACTATTACTGGACAATATTCTGTAGCTGCCAACACTGTGGAGAGTACTTAGAAAGTAAATAAAAGAGTTTGATTAGAGTTTGGAGTGTGAAACTAGTTTACAATAGAGCATAAATACATCCGATAATACCTGAAACTATATAAAATAATTATTAATGTCTGATTATTTTAATTGTAGCTAAAAATAATAAAATAATTTTACTTCAGTATTAATTACCATCACATCTTAAAAATCTGAATTGTAGGGCTTTACTATTTATACAAACATGATTGGATCAGATCAGAAAGGTCAAATATCCTATCAGGACATCCATATATATATATATATACACAGCAAAACCACGTTTGACTACTTTATTAAACAGGATACAGCACTGAATCATAATGCAGGTTAGACATTTTAATGCTCTTTAACTCTGCTCTGCTTGGGGGAAGTTTTTTAACTGGACTTTTGTGAATTTTAATAACAGCCCCATGTGAGGTGTTCATCTCCAACTCTGACTCTGCACTTTTTCTGTTCCAGGTGGCAAAGTTCCCCCTCACCGGTGACAGCAGCCTGTACATCCTGGTCCCGAACACAGTGTCCGAAAAGGCCCTCACAACGCTGGAGGACAACCTGAATGAGAACAACCTGCGAGCTATGGTGCGCGAGATGACCGGGTTCAGACAAGAAATGTGTGAGGTCACCCTGCCCAAGACCAAACTGTCCATCAGCACAGATCTGGGCAGTCTGTTGAAGAGAATCGGTAAGACCATTTTCACATTCAGACTTAAAAACTCTCATCCATCTCCACCTTCTGCATCTTTGTTATATGGTCCATTAGCATGGACAGTTATTTCAACTTACCTCCTTATTTACAGCTTTCAGCATTCAGAACACTGTCAGAAATACACATTATATACAGTTTTCATACCCTATAAACCTTTTCACATTTTGTCACCTTACAACCACACACTTTTGTGATATTGAGATATTTCTATGAGATTTTAAGTGATAGACCAACACAAATGAGCACATAACTGTGAGTTGGAATAAGAAAGATTCATGGTTTTTAAAAATTTTAACCAAATAAAATTCTGAAAATTCTAAGTAATGTGCCAAAGTATTCAGCCTGAAACCCCTAAATAATATCCAATGCAATCAATTGCCTATAGTAGTCACAGTCCAGCTGTGTGTAATTTAGTTCTAAATCTTCAAATCTCAATCTCTAGATGCGCAAAGCTGGTAAAGACATACAGCTGTAAAAGGCTTTTCACTTTCTGATCGTGGCTCGTTTCTTTCCTGTTCTGTCTCTTTATTTTTATTCAGTCCTTACCCCATGTGCTTCTTTGCACATGGCCCTGTTGTGTTTACATCTTGTCTCCTTCCTTGTCTCCGCCTTCAGTGTTCCCTCATGTGTCATTTGTAACTCTGCCCCCCTGTTACTTAACCCCAGGTGTTTCCTGTTTCCCTCCATGTGTATTTACAGCCTCTTTGTTTCAGTGTTCTGGGTCAGATCTTGCGCGTGTTCAATGTCAGTCAGGTTGCGTGTGTTTCTTTCTCACTCTTTTTTTTTTCCCAGTCCAAATGTATTCGTATTGATTATTAATAAATACTCGCAATTGTGTCCGCCTTTCCGTCTCCCTTGCTGCATCCTGACACTACTAGTTATCAATAAAGGGGGTTTTATTATTTTGCACATCACAGTTTTCAGACCTTTATTTGATCACAATGTTGAAAACCATGTATAATTTGTTTCACTTTACAATGATGTGCTACTTTGTGTTGGTCTATCACTTAAAATCTCATATCTCAAAATATCTCATTTATGTTTGTGGTCGTGAG
The DNA here is from genome assembly GCF_023375975.1 of Astyanax mexicanus. NCBI lineage: Eukaryota > Metazoa > Chordata > Actinopteri > Characiformes > Acestrorhamphidae > Astyanax > Astyanax mexicanus. The sequence continues at coordinate 8,876,656 of NC_064419.1, read as the reverse complement.
GTGACAAAATGTAAAAAAAATGTTTAAAGGATACGAATACTTTTGCAAGCCACTGTATACTCAAGGGTATAAAAAAGTCTGGACTCCACAAGATCTCTGAAGGTGTCTTTTTTATCTGTACCAACACTAATGTAACATCAGATCCAGTCCTGTAAATTGTAAGCTGTTATTTGTAATATTTTCTGAATATATTTCTATTTGTAATATTAATCTGAATTTAACGCCAAATACACCACCCCTCCCAGGTCTCTCTGGTCTATTTAACTCTCCAAACCTATGTGCCCTGTTTGCGGATGAGGAGGAGCTGGTGGATCTGACGGACAGCCGCCACCAGGCCTATTTCTCCCTGACTGAACAGGGCGTTGAGGCGGCGGCGGCCAGCAGCATCTCTTTATCCCGCTCCTTCAACACCTTCAGCGCCATGCAGCCCTTCGTCTTCATCATCTGGAATGATCAGACCGCCTGCCCACTGTTCATGGGGAGACTTACTGACCCCAGAGAAGTTGTGGGAGAGAAAAAGAGAGAAAAAAATAGAGAGAAGGGGAGAGGGGTACTTGACTAATAACTGAGGGATACTCGACTAATATCTGATGGAAAATAGCATCATCTAACCACATTTAACCTTCTTTACTAAAAAGTGCGAGAGAGAATCAGAGGGGCAGAGAGAATCAGAGAGTCATTTAGAATAGAAACAGGCAAAAAGACATTTAGCAAAAAGGAAAAAAGTACATTCATGCCATAAATCAGTATCATATGATGTACACACATATTCTGTAATAAATGTTTAAAAAAACTGATCTATTGCACTCCAGTGACTTTTCCTGCTTTCCATCTGAACTCAGACACCCAAATTAAACATATATTTTTTAAATGGGGGAATTATTATATTATTATTTAGGTTATACATTTAAGATATGTTGAAACTAGTTTGCTAGGTGCATCCAAATACATTTCAGTAGATTGCAAAATCTAAAGCACACTCTGCTCCCAGCACTGGGGCCCTGGGTTTAAGTCCCTAACTGGGTGGAGTTTCCATGTTCTCCCCATATGCACGTGGCTTCCTCCAGGGACTTTAATTTCCTCCCACAGTCGACAAACATGGAGGTCAGAGAAATATAATAATGAATAAATGTGTGTGTGTGTGAATGTGTATGACTGTATGCCCAGATATAGATACATGGATTCATTTCACAGTGCCCAATGCAGTCCTCCAGGTGGACGGTCATTTCCGGTTGAGAGTATGCTGTGCGCAATTGGCTGCTGTTCACCGGTGTGTGTTGAGTGTGTGTAGAACATAATTGTAAGTAAGTAAGTAAGTAAGTAAATTACTACATACAATAATTGTGGTTGCGTTCTACACTGTTACTTCATACTCTTATATTTTTGGATATCCATGAACATACTCATCAACATATCCGTGAACATATTCCATGAGAGGAGACAGTTTTCAAATCCTTGCACAAACACAATTAAGGCAGAATTAATTCATTTATTCTTTTTATTTCGAGACGCAGTTACAAAGACTGACCACACAACGGCAGTCACAGTACATGTTCCACATAGACAGTCAGCGAGGACACATGAAAAAGACTTGAGTGACCCCTTGGTCAGCTCCCAGCTGGAGCTCGGACCTGTCAACCAACCCAACACGACACACACTGAGCCGTCTCTGTGCAAAAGGCTAAAGCAAAAACAGCCAGTACAGCCTCGTAAACGGCGAAGATGGACGTAAACGGGGTCATCAGGACACTTTACATGACATGCATGACGTTCCTGCAGGCATGCAGCAGTTCTTACGTCTATCTAATGTTCAGTTATTGAATGGCCATCCAAGTTTTATGAGTCTGAGACACAAATGGTGAATAAGAACTCTGCATAAAAGCAAATACAATAAGATTTTTGCATGTATATGTTATTTTGAACAATAGTTTCATGAGTGTGGATATAAACATGCTTACCGCAGCCTGTCGGAATGCCTCTATGCTGTCCCTTCTAACGAGGAATGGATCAGAACGTGCAGTTTATGTAATCCCTGGCATGGCACATTTTAGTGTTTTCCCTGCTTTCAACACGCCTCGCTCAACTCATCAGCTGATTATCAAGCCCTTCCTGAGCGCAGAGCGGGTGCGTTAGAGCACTAAAATGTGTGCCAGGACCAGGAGACCCTGTGTTAGTTGTTCTGCCCGCCAACGCCACGTACAAAACAAAGAGGAAAGACTGAAGCAAGGTCAAGCATTTGCTTGTAGGAGGTCCAGCTTGCATAATGACCAGCCTCGCCGGACCCTGTGAGCAAATGGCCTGTTTCACTTCACACAAAACACAAGACGAGGTCACGGCCTCGAAGCGAGAAACATGAGCACATATTCAGTGGAAACTTTACAGAGAAAAGATGCCGCTCCGCTGGGTTTGGTAAACATCTTTTCATGCACATGATAAACCCTAAGTGGTAGTTCAGATGATCCACTCTGCTTAAATATAATCAGGAAGCACAATGAGAGTCTTTTCATCAGACCTTAAAAATAATAAATAAAAAAAAAAAAAAGTTATATCTGCATGTCTGGACCCACAGTCTGTTGTGATCCAATGAGTTAAAGTTACATCTTGGTGGTTGAGAACTTCAGAGACTATTTGGTTGGTTGTGATTGGTGGTTGAGATCTTCAGAGACTGTTTGGTTGGTTGTGATTGGTGGTTGAGATCTTCAGAGACTGGTTGGTTGTGATTGGTGGTTGAGATTTTCAGAGACTATTTGGTTGGGACTGATTGGTGGTTGAGATCTTCAGAGACTGTTTGGTTGGTTGGTTGTGATTGGTAGTTGAGATCTTTACAGACTGTTTGGTTGGTTGTGATTGGTGGTTGAGATCTTCAGAGACTATTTGGTTGGGACTGGTTGGTGGTTGAGATCTCCAGAGACTGTTTGGCTGGTTGGTTGTGATTGGTGGTTGAGATCCTTAGAGACTGTTTGGTTGGCTGTGATTGTTGATTGGGATATTCAGAGACTATTTGGTTGGTTGTGGTTGAGATCTTTAGAGACTGGTTGGTTGTGATTGGTTTTTGAGATCTTCAGATGCTGTAAAATCAGTAATTGAGACCTTCATGGAGTGGTTAGTGGTGACTGGTGTTTGAGTCTTCAGAGACTGGTGGTCCAGCTACTCAGATGCTGTCTGATCAGTGATTGAGATCTCCAGACACAGTTCAGAGGTTTAGAGGCTGGTTAATTGTTAAAAAGAATTGGATGGTGTTTGGTTGGTTGTTGGTATCTGAATGATGATCAATATTTTCCAATGCTGTTGATTGGTGGTCCAGCTCTTCAGATACTGTATGATCAGTATCTGAGATCCTCAAAGACTGATTGGTGGTTGAAGTCTTTAGATGCTGTTTCTTTAGATGATTGGTGGTTCTCAAACATTGTTTCATTGGCGGTTGCAATGTTTAGAAACTGGCAATTAATGACCAGGTTGTTCAGAAACTGTTTGAACATTTTATTAACAGTTATTAAAGACTAATTGCTGAGATCTTCAAAAATGTTTGCTTGCTAGTCAAGCTTTTTAAAGGCTGGTTTGTGGTTGCGCCTTTTTGATTGGTGGTTGTACTCTTTAGACACTGATTGGAGGAAAGTTCCTTTTAGATCCTCTTTGATTGGTGGGTGAACTTTTCAGAAGATTTCTGATGAGCTGTAGAACTCTTCCAAAGCTGTTGATTTTGTGGATAAGCTGAAGCTGTTTGACAGGTGATTGAACTCTTGGACAGTTTAGAGGCTTACTTATTGCCGCTTGAACTCTTCAGAGGCTGTTTGGTGATTAAACTCTCCAAAGGCTTGTTATTGGTGGTTGAAATTTTTAAAGGCTGTTGGGTTGGTGGGTAAACTCTCCAGAAGCTGTTTGATTGGCGGTTAAATTATTCAGAGGCTGTATGTTTGGTGGCTAAAGTCTTCAGAATCTGTTTGACAGTTGAACTCTTCGAAGGCTGTTTCGTGGGTGGCTGAACTCTTCCGATGTGTTCTGATCAGCACTTGCGCTCTAAGAGGCTTTCTTCTTGTTGCTTGAACTTTTTAAAGGCAGTTTGATTGGTGTTTGAACTCTTCAGATGTTTTCTGATTGGTGGTTGAACATTTCAGAGGCTTTCTCATTGATGCTTGAACTCTTCAGAGGCTTCATGATTGGCTGTTGATGTTTTAGAGAACTTCTGATTAAATTGATTAAACTTTTTACAGGCTGTTGATTGGTGGTTGAACCCTTCAGGCTTATTTGATTCGTTGGTTGAACTCTTCAGAGGCTGGGTGATTGGTGTTTGCCCTTTTTAGAGGCTGTGTGATTGGTGGTTGACCTTTTTAGAGGCTGTGTGTTTGGTGGTTGACCGTTTTAGAGGCTGTGTGTTTGGTGGTAGACCTTTTTTTTAGAGGCTGTGTGATTGGAGGTTGAACTCTTCAGAAACTTTCTCATTGGTGCTTTGAGCTCTTTAGAGTCTTTCTGGTTGGTTTGTGTCTTCTTCAGATGCTTTGTGATTGGTGGTTCAGCTCCTCAGAGTCTTTCTGATTGGTGGTTGAAATCATCAGAGGCTGTTTGGTTGATCCGTAGGCTGTGCTTTCTGGCACTGACACAGACTGTTGGTGCAGTTTGAGCACTGCGCCAGTCGAGGGCAGCAGAGAGCATTCTTCAGTGTGCTTTTTTTTAATGAGGACAAATTTTGAAGGAGACTACACTGACACATTCAACAGAGACCAGACTCACACACACACACACTCGCTTACACACACATAAATATACTACAGAACAAGGTCATTCAAATCTGCATGCAAACACACACACATACACAATTTCCAGCACACACTGGTGTATGTCCAGTCATACACACGCATGGCACAGGCATGTAAATGGTTGTACAACTTTCACTGCAGCAGTCCACCAATGATTGACATAGAAATCCTCATAAAGGAGATAAAAATGAAAAGGTGGGTCCACACAGCTCCTCCCCATCCTCATTGTGCTCATGTATATATGTATGTAACTGTGTATGCATGTATGTATGTATGTATGTATGTATGTATGTATGTGAATGTGTGTATAGCTACTTTCTCTGTACCCCCTGACCGACTGGACGATGGTTTTGTGGAGATTCACATACAAAAAGACCACAATTCATATAAAATACCATAAATGACACACACACACACATACACACGCACACTTGCACATACACACACACGCAGCATACACACACACACACACACACACACACACATACATATACGTAGATACAAAAACAACAGACGACTGTTCGAGGACATATCCAGCTGTGTGTGCTGTGCTTTGACTGACATTGTGCAAATTATTCTTCCAGAAACACTTTTAAACACTTAAACCTTATTAAGGTTAGTACACCTGAAAGGGGCCGTCAACTCATTACCTAAAAAAGGTTCTGCAGAACATTAAAGAAGCAGTATGTTTAAACTCTGGCATCTTTTGACAACAGAGCTTCAGCCTGTATGTTCTTCTTTAAGAACCATCCATTCCCTAGTCCTATATCCACACCATGGGTTGCCAGGTATGGAACACAACAGTAGGTAAACACAGTGTGCTACAGCCTGGACATCCTTCCAAAAAGCTCCATCAGCAAAGGTGGAGTAAACCAGCAGTAAATATTGGCAATGCATTTGATAGATTGAGACGTTTAGAGTCCAGAAGGACTACAAGACAGAAGCTAAGCTGCAAATTTCTCCTGAACAGGGTGGCACTGAGCTTCAGACGAGGTTAGCTAAAGTAGTAGAGATGGGCATTTCAACATGGGATATGATTAAAGGGAGTATTTGAGATATTTGAGGTAAAGTAACCATGCTAACATGAACTACCACGGCAGTTACTAGCTTACACACACCTGCGTTCTTTGTCCTCAACGTGGCAACCTGCGTGACCTGCCAGTGTTTTAAATTTGGGCTGTGATTGCCATTGTTGCATGTATGATATTCGCCATTGGGAATATGGTATAAGCTATGTGGCATGTTGTGTATGTATTGTATGGTATTATAGGATGGTGAGTTGACAGCCCCTTTAACAAACACACATCAATAATGCTGCAGCCTAAGACCCTCGCCACAACACCACAGGGAAACCGAAAACGAGTGTGTGACACCGGTCTGCGTGTACACATCACAATGGTTTTAACAGACGATGTGATACCTAGACATTACATCATCATTACATCATCACCCTTTCTCCTCACACTTCCTTCCTTCTTGTCAGAAGTGTGTTTATTATTATTGCATCTTCATATTATTACTAGTTCTCTTATTTTTTATGTGTGTGTGTGCATGTGTGTGTGTGTGTGTATGTTGGGGAGGGGGGGGTCAGTCGCTGCTCGGCGCCCCCTGCTGTGTGAGCGTGTGCCAGTACTCCACTTTTTTCCCCTTATACTTCAGACACTCGAACCAGTGCTTCAACCGATCGCCCTTCGCGTTGATACCCAACTCCACCCCACCTGATAGAGAGAGAGAGAGAGAGAGATAGCGGTAGAAAGAGAGAGAGGGAGAGAGGGCATAAGAAAAAACAGGGAGAGGGTAAATTTTAACATTTAAGATATACCACTGCTATACAAAGACAACAACTTCTGTGTGTGTGTGTGTGTGTGTGTGTGTGTGTGAGAAAGAGAGAGCGAGACAGAGGTAGAGAAATTGTGCGTGTTTTTGTGAGAGAGAGAAAGAGAGGTAGAGAGCGAGAGAGAGGTAGAGAGATTGTGTGTGTGTGTGAGAAAGAGAGAGAGAGAAAGAGAGCGAGAGGGAAGTAGATACATTGTGTGTGTGAGAGATAGAGAGACACAGAAAAAGAGCGAGAGAGAGGTAAAGAGATTGTGTGTGTGTGTGTGTAAGAGAGAGCGAAAGACAGAGGGAGAGAGATTGTGTGTGTGTGAGAGAAAGAGAGAGAGAGAAAGAGAGAGAGAAAAAGACAGAAAGAAAACGAGAGAGAGGTAGAGAGATTGTGTGTGTGTGTGTGAGAAAGAGAGAGAGGGAAAGAGAGCAAGAGAGAGAGAAGCAGATACATTGTGTGTGTGAGAGAGAGAGAGAGAAAGACACAGAAAAAAGAGCGAGAGAGAGGTAAAGAGATTGTGTGTGTGTATGTGTGTGTGAGAGAGAGAGAGAGACAGAAAGAGAGCGAGAGAGGTAGAGAGATTGTGTGCGTGTGTGTGAGAAAGAGAAAGAGAGAGAAAGAGAGCGAGAGAGAAATAAAAACATTGTGTGTGTGAGACACACACAGAAAAAGAGCGAGAGAGATTGTGTGTGTATGTGTGTGTGACAGAGAGAGACACACAGAAAGAGAGTGAGAGAGGTAGAGAGATTGTGTGTGTGTGTTTGTGTGTGTGAGAGAGAGAGAGAGAGAGAGAGAAAGACACAGAAAGAGAGCGAGAGAGATTGTGTGTGTTTGTGTGTTTGTGAGTAAGAGAGAGAAAGAGAGCAAGAGAGAGGTAGAGAAATTGTGTGTGTGGTCCAGTGACCTCTCTCTCAGACCCACACTAATCGTGTGTATCTTTCACACACACCTGGATGAGGTGTATATGTGTGTGTGTGATGGGGGGTGTGTGTGTGTGCGTGTGTGTGTGTGGTGTTTGGAGAGGCTCCTCACGTTCAGAGCATCCCTCTGCACTCCATCACACACACACACACACACACACACACACACAATCAAATCGATACGACTGCACACATGAGTCATAACAAACGAGCCACCCACCCACCCACACACACACACACATACACACAAACACATATATTGAATGAGAAAAGGAACATAGCGATAGATAGATGGGACTGTTTTCAGCCTTTCACTATTTCTTATTCATCTGTCCATCACTTTACTCCTTCACTCGCTTACACCATCTTACACTCTCGCAGACTGACATCACAATACACTCTAACATAGAAAAATACTGCAGTTTCAGCACATTTAATGCTGAGGAAAGTGCAGAGCATTCAGATCACCAAAATCCTAATGAATCCTCGATAGGGAGCAGCTCTGACCTGGATATATAAGTTTGAAAATGTTTGAACCTTTTTAGAGTTTTTCAGGACTGTGGGAGTTCCTGAGAGGAAGCCCAGTTCTGCCCTGTAGTTCTCAGATAAGAGTGTGTGTGTGTGTGTGTGTGTGTTGGTGGAGGAAGACAGTGTGGGACTATAAATCACTCACCTATGAAGTCATTACTCATGCCCAGGTCGTAGTCCCACACCGATATCTCCAGGGTCTTCTTCGCCAGCTGGTCAAGAGGAACCTCATACATAAACTCCTACAGGAGAAAACACACAACGGCATCAGCTCAATCTCCAGCACACATACACACACACACTCTGATGCAGCTGAACGACCTTCCCAAATTCCAGTTTAACCCACCTGGTAGCATAATGGTGTTTACAACTAGCCCTTATTCATCATCACCATCAGTCAGAGCATAACACCAGCACAAACCAGTAAACCAGTGACTATACATATGCATGCACAGCTCTCTCAAACCTGAAGACACCACAGTTCTAGCACCCCTGATGACTGGTCGCAATATGATGTGTGAGCTGAGGATGGTCTCCACTTAAGGGATGCTATGGTCCCTATGGTGATCTTTGATAATGCTTAGGTACAAGGTATATATTCAAATTTGATAAGGAATGTTGATCTCCTGGCCTAGACCTGTATAAATATGACTCATTGTGCAGGCAGTTAGAGAGAGGGCGTGAAATGTCAAATCTGAACTCTCTCCACAGGCAAACCGGGAAGCCTGGGTTTCTGATACTGTCTTGCTCTTGCAATTGTTTTAATAAATGTTTAACTGGCACAAGGCATATCCATAAAGTAAAGTATGAAGTAAATATGCGCCCTTACCGCATCTTTACTCCATACACGACAATATGTAACTCTACCCAACCCCATAAGCATTAATGACAAAACAGCCCCACTCTTTTTTCATCACATTTTTCTCCTTTAAACTGTCTTTACATCTCCAGTGTCAAATTCCAGCAGTTACTATTCCCTGTGCTAATACTTCCCACATAAATCAGTTTTTAAACCTTATTAAACCTGCTATATCCTAAGAAGGTGTGGCTTCGCTTAGGATAAATGAAGTGATTGACAGGCAGTCTTGACTGGAACAGACCATCTGCATTGCATGGAGTAGCCATGATGTAGATGAGCTTTCAGACAACTAAATTAGTTAACAAGCTAGTTGTTTAACCAAGCAAAGAGTGGTTTATCCAAGCAAAGACTCATTTAACCAACCAAAGAGTCATTTAACTTAGCAAGGAGTTATTTAACCAGGCAAAGAGTCATTAAACCAAGCAAAGAGTTGTTCAACCAAGCAGAGTCATTTATCCTAACAAACAGTCTTTTGAACAAGCAAAGAGTCATTTAACCAAGAAAAGAGTCATTTAACCATGTAAAGAGCAATTTAACCACGTAAAGAGTCATTTAACAGTTATTTAACCAAGCAAAGAGTAATTTAAACAACCAAGTTATTCAACAAGCAAAGAAACATTTAACCAAGAAAAGAGTTGTTTATCCAAGCAAAGAGTCATTTAACCAAGAAAAGAGTCATTTACCCATGCAAAGAGCAATTTAACCACATAAAGAGTAATTTACAAGTTATTAAACCAAGCAAAGAGCTGTTTAACCAAGCAAAGAGTAATTTAACCAACCAAGTTATTCAACAAGCAAAGAGACATTTAACCAAGGAAAGAGTTGTTTATCCAAGCAAAGAGTCATTTAACCAAGCAGAGAGTTATTTATCCAAAGAGTCAGTTAACCAAGCAGAGAGTTATTTATTCAAAGAGTCGTTTAACCAAGCAGAGAGTTATTTATTCAAAGATTCGTTTAACCAAGCAGAGAGTTATTTATTCAAAGAGTCATTTAACCAAGCAGATAGTCATTTCACCATGTAAGTAGTCATCTAACAAAGAAAAGAATCATTTCACCAAGAAAAACATTTTAAATATATATTTACATAAAATTGGCGATAGACACATTTCTTACCTCATTAAACTCTGGGTTTAGTGTTTTTTTCTTAACTGTAGTTTTGTATTTTGACTTCTTCCCCATATCCGGCTGGAGAACACTGAGCAGAGAGAGACAGAGAGAGATAGCGTGTGTGAGAAAGAGAGAGAAAAGTGTGTGTGTAAGAGAGAGAGAGAGAGAGAGAAGTGGGAGAGAGAAAGAGAGAGAGAGAGAGTGCACTAAAACAAAGCTACAGTCTCTGAATAGGACGAATAATAACAACTGTAGGTGTATAGTTTGATTATGGTGGGGTGTGTGAGATATAGACACAATGTTATTGTGAGTTATGCTTCCTTTTGAAGTATCAAAGCTGTTAGTTCCTTTTATCTTTAAAAATCAAAGAACATTCTGAAAAATGAGCATCAGAGGAACAAAATCAGCACAGATTACAGCAGGGGAGAGAGAGAGAGGGAGAGAGAGAAAGAGGGAGAGAGATAGTGACATTGGTGAATGCTGGGGGGCTGGGCAGACGTCCCAGAATTCCTAGGGGCTGTAACGGAGTCATCAGTGGATTACCAATCACTAATTTACTATTCATTATAGATAAACATCACACACACACACAGAACATAATAAGAGAAAGAGCGAGAGACAGACAGAGAGAGAGAAAGACAGACAGAGTGAGAGAGCGAGAGACAGTTATGAGTGAAAGTGTGAGGATGGAGATGAAAGAGGAATGGCTACAGTGAATGACAGGCTGTGAAATCAGCGTTTTCACCCTGCACACACACACACACTCCTGTCTGTCACTGTGTGTTAAAGGCTCTGTTCTGTGATTAAATGAGCTTTTTCTCGCTTCTCGTTTTATACAGTGTGAATCCCAGAGTCCCTGAACACACCCACACAGCCCAGAGACAATCTGATTGGCTGTCAGAGCAGACGAGGTCAGTCAGGTAAAGGTCAGTCTTGACATGCATGGTGTTATCCTCTGCTTTCTTCAATAAAGTAGAACTGTAGTCCCTCCCGTTCAGCATACAGAGGTTTAGCCCCTCCCATTTAGCCAACAGCAGCTTAGCCCTACCCATTCATCCTACAGCACTTTAGCCCCGCCCATTCATTCTTCAGAAGTGTAGCCCCACCCATTCATCCTACAGCAGTTTAGCCCCATCTATTCAGCCTACAGCAGTTAAACCCCATCCATTCAGCCTATAGCAATTTAGCCCCACCCATTCTGGCCTATAGCAATTTAGCTCCACCCATACAGCCTAAAGCAGTTTAGTCCCACCCATTCAATCCCTAGCAGTTTAACTCCATCCATTCATCCTACAGCAGTTTAGAAATGCACATTTATTCTACAGCAGTTTAGCTCCACCCATTTATCCTTCAAAAGTTTAGCCCCACCCAATCAGCATACATCAGTTTAGCTCCACCCATTCAGCCTAGAGCAATTTAGCCCCATCCATTCATCCTACAGCACTTTAGCCACCCATTCAGCCTACAACGGTTTAGCCCCACCTATTCAGCCTAGAGAAATTTAGCCCCATCCATTCATCCTACAGCACTTTAGCCCCACCCATTCAGCCTACAACAGTTTAGCTCCACCCATTCATTCAACAGTAGTTTAGACACGCCCTTTTATTCTACAGCAGTTTAGCCCCACCTATTTAGCCTACAGCAGTTATATTGTGCATTGTGCCAATAGGTTAATGTATATCTAGGTCTACAACTCCTATTCTGTTGGCAGTCATTTTCTACTACTGTGTGTGCATTTGCACATCTGTGTCAGCAAAGAGTGAAAAAGTTGCGGAATTCAGCTATTATTAGAAGCGGTGTCCACAATGGTTGGCCTTAAATATAGGCGTAAATAGCCTATAATGTAGGATATGAAAAATTACATAATTAACAATTGCAATTATACCAACACATACAGCACGAGTGAGTACAGTCCTGATGATTTATTGATTGATCAGTCGTGATTAATCATCACCGGGGTGTTAATTTGTTGACAAATTAGCTAATGCCAGCTGACTGGGTGAGTGATGATGCTGAACGTGGGCGCCCGCGAGCGAGGGGTTATTAACGAGGTGGAGTCGTGTGAATAGCAGCGTATAAAGGCAGGTGAATTATGATCTGATCAATATTTAATACGGTGGGTGTTGGTTGTTAATTGGTTGACATTATGTCTGAAGAGCGCAAGTGGGTGCAAAAACAAAAAAAAAAACACCATCATTTACGAGCGGGTCTCGGTCAGCACTGACACCAGCTTCATTTAAGAGCAGAGACAGATGGACTGTCGGAGTCCGGACTCTGCAGGCTGATTTATACGTCTGCGAGGAGGTGGGTAAATGTATTCTTGTAGGGAGGAGGCTTATGGGTCGGACAGGAGTAGTGCTAAATCTGAGCTAAATCTGAGCAAACAGTGCATGGATTTAGTGCAGGAAGAGGTTCATCATCATAAAACAAACATTTCAGCTCTCTGGCTAACCTGTTTTAAGAGGTTTAACTGCGGTGCTAACAGCCAACATCAGAAGGGTTGGAACTGAAAATGAGGGAGTGGCATACAGGCCAGCTGTTACTCCAGTCATGAGCTTTAACTGTACATGTCTAGCTATAGATCTCCAGGTTTAGGTTTAGTTCTACATGTTTAGCTGTAGATCTCTAAGTTAAGGTTTAGCTTTAACTGTACATGTCTAGCTATACATCTCCAGGTTTAGGTTTAGCTCTACATGTTTAGCTGTAGATCTCCAATTTTAGTTTTAGCTTTAGCTCTACATGTCTAGCTATAGATCTCCAGGTTTAGTTTTAACATGTTTAGCTGTAGAGTTCTGTGTTTAGCTTTAGCTCCTTAAGTTTAACTACAGATTTCCAGGTTTAGCTTCAGCTTTAACTCTGCATGTCTAGATATAGATCTCTAGGTTTTACTTTACTGATAACTCATTTGGGCAGTTTCCCAAACAGGGATAAATTATTCTTGAACCACACAGCATTCTGAATGGAGATTTCCTAGGCGTAATCCCTGTCCAGGAAATGACATGTCCCTACATGTTTAGCCATAGCTATTTAGCTTTAGGTTAAGCTCTTAATGTTGAGCTATAGATCTCCAGGTTTAGTTTTAGCCCTCGAGGAATAGCTTTAGCACCACTAAGTTTTTGATCTTCCAATTTGACTTTAGCTTTAGAGTGTTAGCTAGGGGTATTATAGCGGTATTATGATGTGAACCTAAACCACTTTTAGGAACATATATTCTATGTAAGAATAGAACAGTACTAGTGAAATACAGCAGATATTTATGAAACTTTGAGAGGATATTCAACAGACATATTTTGTTCATTTTCACTGGGGCCCCTGAGGAGCCAAATCAACTTAATTAGAAATAAACTCAGATACGATTCTGGGGGCTTTAAATATTTCTTTAAATGTGGTTCTTATGCTTTTTTTGTCTGTTCCGCCTTAACAAACCTCAGAAATCTGAATATCGTGATGGAGATTGTAAACATGTCTTAAGTTGACGCACAAAATTCACAGAGACCACAGGAGGGAATCTGTCTGGAGCTGGAAGTTAAACCACAGTGACAGTTCCCACGGCTCAAGTGTGTGTGTGTGTGTGTGTGTTTTGACCGTGAGCATGGCACATCCCTCATCAGTGCGACTGCAGATGTGCTGTAGCGTGCCCACAGGAGAGGGGCACTAATCCACTAATTAAAGGAATGAGTCTAACTGGGAGCTGGAGTCTGAGCATACACCCCGAGCTCGGAGAGTGTATGTGTGTTTGTGTGTGTGTGTGAACACCCCAAGCTCGGAGTGTGTGTGTGTGTGTGTGGGTGAGACTGAGCCTGAGGTTTCATTCACAGAGCACAGAGACTAATGGATTATGCGATTAACCTGTTACTGTTCAGTAATGCTGCTTGTCTCTGTTTAAAAGCCTGTGCCTAGCTCAGTTTTTCCCCTTGAGGTCCATATAGGACATGTGTGTGTATGCCATATCAATGTGCCCACCCTCTGGGACATGTGGTGGTCCTGATGAGGCAGGTGTCAGCTTGGGTGTGACCCTCCAAGATAAATTGAAAAGGGTCAGAGATCAAATTTACATAACTTCTACACAGAAAATTATTTTTATTCTTTACAATTAACCTACTGTTTCTGGCACTGTGCCTGAAGGACTGTTTGATTGTGGCTCAGAAAGAGGACAAGTCACATGACTGGGCGGCAGAGCAAATGCAAGTCTCCTACCCATGTTTGATTTACACTATTCACACAATGCACCAACGCAAAACCAACAAACAAACAACAAACAAGTTGTTGTCCTATGTTTTAAGCCACTTGAGTCGAACGCCAGATGCACCCTCCAGGACAATAATCTGAGCCAGTCTCGCTACTCTGGCCTTAGGAAGTCCTTCCACCATGGCCACCCATGGCTCAAGGCCATGGCTCACTCTCTTCACCTCTTCAAATTTGAAAGGCTCAATCCTTTTGGCGGTAGGTGGAGATCTGACAAGGAGCAGGCATGGCATCCTTGGGCTGAATACAGAATCACCAATAACCATCCTCCATGTTGTCACAGTCCTCCTATCCATTCTCTACCACTGACGATGTCAGCCTGGGGAGAGGCCGAGCCACATGACTGGACAGCAGAACACATACACTGCTTTGCTCTCACTTCCGAGTCTCGCTCGCTGAATCTCCAGCCCAGAAAATACCATCTATCTTTGTGGAGAGCAAGAGCTGTGATTTTATAGTGCTGGGACTTTTTCCATAATCAGTTGCCCCTGTCTATAACTAAGGGGAAAGTACTTCCTAGACTGATTTAGTGGCTAACTCAAAAACTACGCCTTCTGCTGCATTTACACTGCTCCACAGTGTTGTATTTCATTCATTTTCAGTTTTTCTTTGTTACAATTTTAAGTAATTTTTTTTTCCATTTTCTCTCAAATTTACACGGCCAATTACCTAATCCACCTAATTAGGACTACCCCTATCACTAGTGATGCCCCAACACACCAGGAGGGTAAAGACTAGCACATGAGTCCTCCAATACATGTCAAGTCAGCCACCACCTCTTTTCGGCTCACAGACGCCTTGTGATGCAGACCTTACTCTTTGTGCCCTTTGAGTGATGTGGGGAGAGAGCGCCATCTACTCACCTGGAGAGAGCAAGGCCAATTGTGCTCCCTCAGGGCTCTGGTAGCTGATGGCAATCTACATAAACAGGATTCAAACCGGCGGTCTCCTGATCATAGTGGCAGTGTTTAGCCCACTGGACCTCTCGGAGCCCCGTATCTCATTCATTTTCAAGGGAAAGCGCTGGCTCCATCAGACGCAGTCCCGCGATGCATCATGGGTCCGGTATGTCGAGTCCGTTGCAATGAAAAGTTGAGCCTTCAAGCGTTCCAGAGAAGCATGGACGAAAAGCTAATCATTGCGGTTTCAGGCTCCCCTGTTCTTTATAATTAATCCCAATTTACAAGGACTCTGATTAATGTAAAACAGCGTGAAAAAAGGTTGCGGTGATTGTTGGGGTCTCTCATGGGTTTTATAAAATATTAATATATCATTTTATTGGAAAAGTTGGCTTTTTTAGCCTATATGCTGCTCACTAGACAGTTTTATGAAGCTCAATCTAACATTTATAGTTATAAATATAGAATTGTATTTATTAGTCTCTAGGAAATAAGGCATGCATTGAACCATTTCCCATTTATTAAAACAAATTAATTGGGTGATGCAGGGAACGACTTTGTAACGCCCACATGCAACCAGTTGTGATGGAGCTGTGTAAATGCAGCGTTCCTTCCAGTATATCCCTCCACCCTGTGATTCCAGTCACCTAGGTTGAAAATTAAAACATCAGCCTAGTGTTTGGTTGGGTGCCATGGAGGCAGGTTAAGGGCGACAATGTTGACAATGTACAGGAACTGTCCTATGGGTCTTCCAGGTCATGTAGCCATACCAATGTTACGAGCAGTGATGAGGTTAGTGGCGGCTGTAGCAGCCTGTCCAAGACCTTAGGATCCACAGACCATGTAGGCAGCAGCTGTAGTTTATCATCCTGGATAAACAGCGACTCTGACGAAGCATCAGCATTTTCAGTATGCTCTCCAGCACACATTGTGGCATAGACAAGGCAAGTGTCAGCATCGACGCGCCCTCTGAGGCCATATTGTAGTCCACTGGTTCAATCTGTTTAGTGACCAGTGGAGCTATTGCCATCATCCATCACGTTGAACACTGCCCGGGATCTCGACCCAGGAATAGGCGTCATGTGATTGAACAGCATGGCAAACACACACACAGCATATTATAGTCCCGAATGCCAAATATTTGGTGCATTCCTCAGAGAATCTGGTCCATATTGACATGATAGCATCACGCAGTTGCTGCAGATTTGTCGTCTGCACATCCATGATGCAAATCTCCCGTTCCACCACATCCCAAAGGTGCTCTGTTGGAGGCCATTCAAGTACAGAAAACTCATTGTCGTGTTCAAGAAACCAATCTGTGGTCATAAAGGGATGGACATGGTCAGCAACAATACTCCCGATGCTCAATTGGTACCAATGGGCCCAAAGTATGCCAGGAAAATATCCCCCCACACCATTACTGCACCACTACCACCAGCCTAAACCGTTGATATAAGGCAGGACGGATCCATGCTTTCATGTTATTGACACCAAATTCTGACCCTACCGTCCAAATGTGGTACCTACTGCACCCGATGTGGTCTTCTGCTGCTGTAGCTCATCCGCCTCAAGGTTGGACGTGTTATGCTGATGTTCAGAGATGCTCTTCTGCAGACCTCAACAAGGCATCAACAAGGCATTTGCTCCGACAGAACTGAACTGCAGCTCAATTGATACTTTCTCTTTTTTGGATCATTCTCTGTTAACCCTAGAGATGGTTGTGCATGAAAATCCCAGTATCAAAAATCCCAGCAGTTTCTGAAATACTCAGACCAGCCCGTCTGGCACCAACAACCATGCCACGCTCAAAGTCATCTAAATCACCTTTCTTCCCCATTCTGATGCTCGGTTTGAAATGCAGAAGATCGTCTTGGCCATGTCTACATGCCTAAATGCATTAAGTTGCTGCCATGTGATTGGCTGATTTGACATTTGTGTTAATAAGCAGTTGGACAGGTGTAAATAATAAAGTAGCCGGTGCGTGTACATTCTTTTAGCATCTAGAGCCTGATCGAGTTTCTGCATTTAAAACAGCATGTACCTCCATCTGTGTCTTTAGTAAATGAGCGTGTGAACATAATCATATTTAATTGGTCACACAGTTAGTAAAGAGTGTGCCCACTCAGACACCAGCATGCCAAGCTAGGAGAGTGCGGGCAGTGTGCGGTACTGTAAAGAGAGTAAATGAGTGTGAAAAACAGAAAGAGCGTTAAGAGTCTGAGTCATGGCCCACGCAATCATGCTAATTAGAGCATGCTCAATAACATCGCGACCTCACATGCTAATTACTCGCTAGCGCTTCAGGCCTCATTAAAATAGAGCGTAACTGTACGCAACGGCAGCCGTACACACTCCGACACTCTCGCTGAAGTCATCGCCACGAGGTGTGTTCAGCGTTCTGTAGAGTATTACATCATCTGCACAATCGTCTGAAGTCTGGAGACATTCTGCTGCTACATTTCAATTTATGTTCCTGTACATTCTCACCTCACATCACCCCATATTTCTTTTAAAAGTGAATGTCTCCCCTACTTTTAACAGCTACACAACTTTTAAAAGGGCATCTGATTGGGGTGCTGAGTGGCCCAGCAGTCTAAAGTGCTACCACTATAATCAATACATTTCTGGGTCCAATCCTGGTTATGCAGCTTGCCATTAGCTGCTGGAGCCCCGAGAGAGCACAATTGGCCTTGCTCTCTCTGGGTTGGTAGATGGTGCTCTTTCCCCTCATCACTCCTAGGGTGATGACGATCAGGACAAGGTGTCTGTGAGCTGATGTATCGGAGCCATGTTGATGCGCTTTCCTCCAAGTGTGCTGTGATGCTACTTGGTAATGCTGCATTACCAGCAGTTTAAAAAAAAGTGGTGGCTGACTTCACATGTGTCGGAGGTGGCATGTGCTAGTCTTTCCCTCCTTGTATTGTGGCATCTCCGCCTACTTATACACTACTCAATTCTCTCTCCAGCTGTCTACTCACACCAGGGCCAAAGCTAAACATTTTGGTGCTTGAAACACAAATACTTTGTTGTGCGCCCCCAACCCTCTTTTTACTAGGTTGACTTCCTATTACTCCAAAAAAGCTACAGTAATATCACTTAAAACATTTACATTGAATACAGGAGAAAGAAATCTTTACAAAAATAAGTAGTGTGATATGATACTCCTTAGATTTTTATGTTTTACAAGACTCCAAACAGTTGTCTATGTACAACCAAACAGGCAATTTTCCCACATTTTCAAATTTTTACAGTATTATTACTTGAAACATAGTATTACAATAAGTGTTCTTTGAGACATTATTGGTGTCATTTGCTTTGAACACTGTGATGTTTTAAAGGTTTTGGTTTTAAGTGTAACCAGCAGTTTAGGAAACTGAGTGCGAGTCTGCGTCTTTAAGGAACACGACCTCCGTCATAAGGTAATCAGGTGACTTTTTTGGTGCACAAACGTGAAAAAACACAAACAAAAAATGTACAAACAAAAGAAAAAGAAGCACAAGTGGGGCTCTATATACAATATTTACAGGTCAAGAACAATACCTCAACCGGTAAGTATGAGACCTCGCCGCAAGGCCAACAGTCCCTACATCTTAAGCTTCTCTCTCGGCTGCTACTGAGAAAAAAACGAACCCCTGAAACTCCCGCTGCTGAAGCTATATTAGATTAACCCCTCCCTGAGCCAAATTATTACCAGCCTTAGGGTAAAATAAAAGCACTCACAAACAAATAGACATAATAAAACAGTAATGCATAATAATCAGACATTCACGATCGTGATCACATCAATATGACATATGCTGCTGAAATTACAGATCTGTTTAACTTTTAAGTTAACCACTTTAAGTGTATTTATTTATTTATTTATTTTCCCAGTTTTCTCCCCAATTTACACGGCCAATGTTAGAAATTCGGCCTTCAGGAACCAGGTGTCCGATTCAGGAGTCAGGAGACGGCTTCAGAGTTGACTTGAGTTTATTGACACACACAGAGAGTATGGGTACAGCTCACAGTCGATCAAAACCAATCTAACTAGGGATATTTTGAGGGGACATTATATACATTGGATCCTGCTTTGAACACTGCAGGGTGGTCACTTTAATGGGGGGTTTCAAATTAGCATAGAAACAATGTGGGTCCCTGCAGAGATGAATGGTCAGAGATAGTGGAAGATTGACACCTCAACTTTTGTAGCAGGCATGATGGAGCCACAATTGGGGGAATAGGAGAGGGTGAAAGAGTTAAAGTATAATTTGTTACCAAATCTATTACCAAATACCCAACCCACTCATTTGGACTCCCCCTATCACTAGTAATGCCCCAACACACCAGGAGGGTGAAGACTAACATATGATTCCTCTGATACATGTGAAGCAAGCCACAGCTCAATACTGGGACATTTATTCCCCTATTCTATTGGTACTACTTCTCTTCTACAGGAGCTAGATGTTCTCTTTACACTGTTCTGGATGTTTCCTCACTGAAGTTTAGCTGAAGGCAGAGCTGATTGGATCAGACTGAGTGAAAAGTCCAGGCAGAACCGTTTCTGATGGGCTTCGTAATCTGGCTGTGATATCACTCAGTCCGTGTGGAGAATGTTCTTTTAGTTATACTCTATAAACCCACTGTCCCCAATTCTACTTCCTACTGCTGACCTGGATGTGGAAATTACTCTCCGGCAGGTGTGTGTGTGTGTGTTTGAGAAATGTTGGACATAACCCTGCTTGTTCTAATAACTCTCTCTCTCTCTCTCTCTCTCTCTCTCTCGCTCTCTCAGTGTGGAGTGTAGGTCACTCCTACAGTGATGCTGTATTGTTTCGATTACACTCTCAGTGCGTGTGTGTGAGAGCTGTGTGTGTGTGTGTGTGTGTGAGAGAGAGCTGTGTGTAGGCGGATGGCGTGCGGAGGTGTTCAGTAATCTCTAATAGACTTCACAATGTGGGTCCTGACACTGTATGACGCTGTTATCTAGAGCAGGGGTTCTTAACCTGGAGGTCACGACCCTCACAGAGGTCCTGACATAGTTCCGGTGGGATGCTAATTAACAAGGTTTTATCAGCAAAATGTGGACTAATTCTGAATCGTTCACTGTTCTGCTTGATTTCTTAACTCAGCCTGATTCAGATGCATGCATGCATGCCATGGGTTTGGTTAATATAAGCATTTTTTTAGGTAGAACTGAAAGCAAACTGCAAAATATATGCAAAAGACATGTGTCTCTGTGATTTTCTGCATTTATATCTATTTGAAACACAAACACAGAACCTGTCTACTGTAGGAAATGATCTGCAACTGTTCCTAAGCCACAAAGGCTATGTTCATATTACAAGCCACATTGCTCAAATCAGATTTTTTGCTCAGATCGTATTTGGCTAGACAGTTCTAGACAGTTCACATTCACAAATGTAAGTGATCTGTATCTGTGTGTAATGTGAACGAATCTGTCCCTGAAACGTCTCACGTGCACATTGATACGTGTATAAACTCCATTTTCACCAACAACAAAACCTCACATTTTTGAGATGACTCGTGGCTTTCTAAAGGGAAATGGATGAGTTAGCAGCTCATATGTGGAGCGTCTTTTGCTGGAGTGGAGAGTAAAAAGCTTGTTTGAAGGTCGAGGAGGTGAAAAAAGGCCAGGTGGTTTGCTTTTGCTGTTTTTGCAGCTATAGCTGCACAGCTGCACCAAGAGATGTGCATAAAAAAGAGATGTATGAATTCCGATTTGACCATTTACATTCATGTCATATGTCCATGGATCGGATACGTATCTGATTAGGATCACATATAAAAGTGACTGAAATCAGATTTGAAAAAAAAATGGATTTGGAATGTTCACACAGCCATTAAAAATCTGATCTGACATTGAGCAAAAAATAAGATTTGAGTCACTTCAGCTTGGTAATGTGAACATAGCCTAAGTGCATCCCAAACAGCTAATTAAAATAAATAATGATTATTTTCCTAATTTTATAAAGTATTACTGCCAATTATTATTTGTTTATGTGAAGTGGGCGGTGTTGAAAGGGACATATTTTGAATGCTAAAAGTGATCACACAGTACTCTCTTGCGCACTCCCAATAAAATTGCTGATTCACGCTTAATGTTTTACTTTGTCTTGGTCTTAGTAGTGCTGTTGGGACAGTGAGTGTATACAGTATGTACAGTATATCCAAGCATATCCATAACTGATATGAAATACTGAAATACTGAGCCATCGTAATTATTTGCATGTTTCAGTTTGTCTAAAATGCTGTATATGATCTTAAATATCCAGTGTGGAAATCTGATCTGTGGTCAGTTGAGCGTTACTCACATTTTGACGAAGGGGTCGGAGTAGCCGTTGGAGTCCATGGCGGCGAGGTGGGCACAGCGGATGATTCCCACCACCAGACTCGTCTTCTCCACCATGTAACACAGAGACACCAGGATACGCCCCCGCTGAGAGAAAGAGAGAGAAATAAAGAGGTACAAAATTTTTATTTGATAGAAAATGCAATCTTCTTGTTTAAAGAATTAGGTTCGTAATCTTCTATAATTTTTGTGTTGTGTTTGTAACATTCTAATAATTTAGTGCTGTGTTGGTAAAACTTATGTTCATACCATTCCGATCTTTTTGTGTTGTTTTATAACACATATGTAACACTGTGTGTTGTGATTGTAACTGTCAGGGTAGGGGAGTGTTTATTAACAAAGAAAATAAGCAATAAATCAGACAGGACTACTAGAATAAACATGAAATAAACTTCAGACAGAAAATCAAGCAACAAAGCAACCTAACAGATGTTAAACACGTACCAGAACTGGCAAGGGACACTGAAACAAAGGGGCTATGAATATACACGCAGGAAACAGAAACAGGAAACAAGAAACACCTGGGGATAGGTAACAATGGGGGCGGAGTTACAAAATAAACACAGATGAAAACACTATAGACTCAAGCGGAAATACGGGAGGAACACAGGGCCATGTGTAGGGGAGCATGTAATTAAAAAAACACATAGGAGAGCCAGAAAAAAAACAGTGACAGTTACATTCTGATATGTTTGTGTTGTGTTACAAAGTGAAGTGTACCTCTTCCTCTGCTGGTTGGGATGTCTGATCCACAGTCTGATTATTACCCTCTCGGGTCTGGAAGACAAACACAGAAAGAACACCTTAGAATAGAATTCAACTTTATTGTCATTGCACACGTCGCAAGTACAGAGCAACGAAATGCAGTTTGCATCCATCCAGAAGAGCTAAACAAAGAAAATAAATAGATATATGTATATTACAAATGTACAATAAATTATTAAATGTTGTAGCTACGTTATTATGAATATAAATATATAGACTATAATAGATTATAAACATGAAGTGGTATAAACAGGATAAATAAATAATCTAAGTATGTATTATAAACAGAGTAGATTTACACAGTATATACACAATAGTGGGCAGAATATATAACGGAAAAAGAGCTGATAATTAGTGTAGAGTTTGTGTGTTACTGGTGTGTGTTGAAGTACAGTCTGTCGTTATTGTTCAGATCAGATATTAAGAGGTAGTTCAGTAGTATAACGGCTGTGGGAAAAAAGCTGTTCCGGTACCTGGTGGTCTTAGTACGGAGAGTCCCAGTGTCTGAAAAGTGTCTGAAAAGTGATTCACCAGTGTACTCTGTACACTGTAAATCCTATCTGAGAAAGTAAATGTTTCTCATTTGAAATTGCTTTAAGGAAATTTCATGTTATATTATTTCCTGCTTTACTCAATAGGCATTATACAGTGGCATGCCAAAGGTTATGGGACAGCTGCATGTTAACTGATCATGAAGTGTTCCATAAAGGGACAGCTTGGGAACACTTACACCTGTATACATTGTGAGGTGTAATCTTGTCAGTGTCAGTGGTCAGTGTGCTTATGGTTTGGACAGGTGTATTATGGGAGTTAGAGTGAGGTCTGATGGTGTGTGCAGATGGATAGGATGTTTCTTTTCTGAAATTGTGTGTGTATTTAATATTATATATGATCCACAGGGTAAAATGTATGCCTTAGAAGGAATTACCACCCACAGTGTACAGCGCAGTGGGTGGTAATGATGGTTGTTTGTGTAAATAGAATAAATAAGTGACAGAAATCACATCCACATGATGTACAAACATTTAAAACAGGTAAATAGATTAAGAAGTATGTTTTTAAAAAAATCTAAAAATATGTTATAGAATTATTAGGTATTTAGAGTAACTAAATAATGAGGCATTACCGTACCTGTGTGATTCTCTCTAAACCCATGTTGTATCGTTTGGTCTCTCCTTCGGTCAGCTTCTTCAGAGCCACTCGGACCTCGCCGATAAATTCATTACGGCCCAATCGGTCCATATCACACACACACAGCCTGCAGAAAGAGAGAGAGAGAGACTTTTTAATACTTACTTCCTTTATCGACCCTTAAATCTTTTTAATATTACTATTATTACTTTCTTTTATTATTGTTATTATTATTTTCTTTTATATTTGTTTACTTGTATTATTAACCCTTGTGTGGTGTTCATATTTTTGTTACTCGTTTACTTTGTTACTTGTATTTAATTCAGCAAAATTAAGCAATTCTACATTAAAATGCTTTACACATGCTTGCTTCACCTAAATTGCAAGCAATATAAACAGCTTACATGGTTAATATTTACCCTTTACCTTTCTTATGTTACATTTCTTTCAAAAAGTTTTTTTTATTAGTTTTTTAATAAAATATAAAAGAAAATGAATTAAACTCAAGATATGATTAGAAAATTTGTTTAGTTTCAAATTTACAAATGCAGCAATGTTTATTAGCCCTTGGCCAAACAGACTGTATGTAATATAAATGTGTAGGGGGGGGGCAATGCCAATGAGTATGAGTTGGAAAAAATATTTTTTTTGTATTATTTGATGAAAAATGAAAACGGGTCCCACAGACCCGAACACCACACAAGGGTTAAATGCTTTGGCAATGGTGTATATAATTGTATTCATGCCAATAAAGCACCACTGAACTAAAAGACAGAGAGAGAAACAGAGAGGGAGAAAGAGAGAGAAAATTGGGGAAACTTGGGGGCATGTTTGATTTTCTGCCAAACTATCGCTTTAAATAGAGCAGCAGAGTGAGAGTAATAACTGTAACCTTTTAAACATGTCCTGACTGTGCCCTGAGGGTTCTGTACCTGACTCTGGACCAAACTGACCAGAAATAAAAGAACATGACTTTGATTTAGAGTTTCTGTATAAACACCACTAAAACTCTCCAGAGCTCCAACAACTTCTCACTGTTAACTGCTGACTCCTACACGCTCCACATCAAAACAACACAGACTTGTAACATATAGTTTACTTAAGCAATAGAACACGAGAGGGAGTGTGTTATCGCGAAATAACATCACGGCTGTGATTTGCTCGCAGGCACGAGCCGAAGGCGAGTGCTGTAGATCATCACAGCCGTGATGTTGTTCGCGATAACACACGACTTTGAGTGTTCTATTGCTTTTATACAACAGTTTCTTTTTGTACTAAATAAATAAAGAAAATAAATCAAAGAACTTTAAGAAATTCAGTTTGAATATGCTTTAATATGAACTGTGCCTTCCGCCAAAAAGTAGTTCCACCACAACTTAACTGTATGGTTCAGGCAGACTAACACCACGAAAGTTAGCTTGAAAGCAAAATTGGGAATAGTGAATATGGTAACGTTAGGAGCGTGAAATAACACTAATACTCTCCTCTCCTGCTCCGTGGAGTCGTCTTCAGGTGAAAGCCGCGAATTTTAGCATTTCTGCTTATTTTCCTGGGTGGTGTTGGTTTTAGCCAGCTGGCTGGACTGTGGTTAGGTTAGCGTAGCTTGCTTTAGCTCAGCATTAACTTAGCTTAGCCTGGCTGGTTAGCGTTCTGGCTGTTAGACGGCATTAACTGAGCGATTTTCGTTCCCTTTTTTCCACGAAAGACGAGCCAGCGCTGCGGGCGAGCATGCCGCGGCTGAGCGCTAGTCTGTGCTAAGCTGACGCTGCTGCGGGTGTCCTGTGTATATACGCCGTTACTCGGCAACGCGTCGGCGGAGAGATACAAGTTTAGTGTGAGAAGGCCGTGATGTTAATATCATCACGGCTAGATCACTTCTCAACCAATCAGATTGTGAGGTTGGAACTAACTGTTGTATAAACACTGTTACATTACATCACTGTGTTACATCACTGACCTGTAACATGCTCACCACTGTTACACCACTGACCTGGAAGTCACACTCTCACATCAGTCAGCGCCAACACCATGCAACTGATTGGCTGTTTTATTATTATTGATTTCTATTGGATTTATTATATTATTCAATATTTTTTATTTAGTGTTATTTTTGTTCTAATCATTATTACCATATGTTTTCTGCCTTAAGGCATACGGCATAAACACGTGGAATAAAGAGAAAGAGACAGAGAGAGAGAGAGAGAGAGTTCACAGAAGTCACAGGATCTGCAGTGCTTTCCACTTCCTCTGTATTAGTCATACCTAACAGATGTTAGCACCAGCATGACACACACACACACACACACACACACACATACCAGTGCACAGTGCACTGATGTTTTTCTGTGCCAGTCTCAGTCATGTCTCTGAATATCATTCCCAACCGCACACTCCTCACCTCACCTTCAGCGTCACTGAGCTTCACACTATTCTCACCCTGAATATTTATACACACTCTTACATCACCTCAGCTGAGACCCCCAAACACACCCACCTCACTCTTTATATTTCACTCTCTCAGTCTGACTCTACATCTCACTTTCTCAATCTGACTCTACGTCTCACTCTCTCAATCTGACTCTACATCTCACTTTCTCAATCTGACTCTACGTCTCACTCTCTCAATCTGACTCTACATCTCACTTTCTCAATCTGACTCTACATCTCACTCTCTCAATCTGACTCTACATCTCAGTGTCCCATACTGACTATCCCCATCTCACTCTTTATATTTCACTTTCTCAATCTGACTCTACATCTCACTTTCTCAATCTGACTCTACATCTCACCCTCTCAATCTGACTCTACATCTCACTCTCTCAATCTGACTCAACATCTCACTTCTTAATCTGACTCTACATCTCACTCTTTACATCTCACTCTCTAAGTCTGACTCTACATCTCACTCTCTCAGTCTGACTCAACATCTCACTTCTTAATCTGACTCTACATCTCACTCTTTACATCTTACTCTCTCAGTCTGACTCTACGTCTCACTTTCTCAATCTTACTCTACATCTCACTTTTTCAGTCTGACTCTACGTCTCACTTTCTCAATCTGACTCAACATCTCACTCTTTACATCTCACTATTTACATCTCAGTCTAACTCAACGTCTCATTTTCTCAATCTGACTCAACATCTCACTCTTTACATCTCACTCTCTAAGTCTAACTCAATGTCTCACTTTCTTAATCTCACTCTTTACATCTCACTCTCTCAATCTGACTCTACATCTTACTCTCTCAATCTGACTTTACATCTCACTCTTTACATCTCACTCTCTCAATCTGACTCTACATCTCACTCTCTCAATCTGACTTTACATCTCACTCTTTACATCTCACTCTCTCAATCTGACTCTACATCTCACCCTCTCAATCTGACTCTACATCTGACTCTTTACATTTCACTCTCTCAATCTGACTCTACATCTCACCCTCTCAATCTGACTCTACACCTCACTCTTTACATCTTACTCTCTTAATTTGACTCTACACCTCACTCTTTACATCTCACTCTCTTAATCTGACTCTACATCTGACTCTTTACATTTCACTCTCTCAATCTGACTCTACATCTCACCCTCTCAATCTGACTCTACACCTCACTCTTTACATCTTACTCTCTTAATTTGACTCTACACCTCACTCTTTACATCTCACTCTCTCAATCTGACTCTACACCTCACTCTTTACATCTCACTCTCTCAATCTGACTCTACATCTCACTCTATACATCTCACTCTCTTAATCTGACTCTACATCTCACTCTTTATATTTCACTCTCTTAATCTAACTCTACATCTCACTCTTTATATTTCACTCTCTTAATCTAACTCTACATCTCACTCTTTACATCTCACTCTCTCAATCTGACTCTACATCTTACTCTCTCAATCTGACTTTACATCTCACTCTTTACATCTCACTCTCTCAATCTGACTCTACATCTCACTCTCTCAATCTGACTTTACATCTCACTCTTTACATCTCACTCTCTCAATCTGACTCTACATCTCACCCTCTCAATCTGACTCTACATCTGACTCTTTACATTTCACTCTCTCAATCTGACTCTACATCTCACCCTCTCAATCTGACTCTACACCTCACTCTTTACATCTTACTCTCTTAATTTGACTCTACACCTCACTCTTTACATCTCACTCTCTTAATCTGACTCTACATCTCACTCTTTATATTTCACTCTCTTAATCTAACTCTACATCTCACTCTTTATATTTCACTCTCTTAATCTAACTCTACATATCACTCTTTACATCTCACTCTCTCAATCTGACTCTACATCTTACTCTCTCAATCTGACTTTACATCTCACTCTTTACATCTCACTCTCTCAATCTGACTCTACATCTCACTCTCTCAATCTGACTTTACATCTCACTCTTTACATCTCACTCTCTCAATCTGACTCTACATCTCACCCTCTCAATCTGACTCTACATCTGACTCTTTACATTTCACTCTCTCAATCTGACTATACATCTCACCCTCTCAATCTGACTCTACACCTCACTCTTTACATCTTACTCTCTTAATTTGACTCTACACCTCACTCTTTACATCTCACTCTCTCAATCTGACTCTACATCTCACTCTATACATCTCACTCTCTTAATCTGACTCTACATCTCACTCTTTATATTTCACTCTCTTAATCTAACTCTACATCTCACTCTTTATATTTCACTCTCTTAATCTGACTCTACATCTCACTCTTTATATTTCACTCTCTTAATCTGACTCTACATCTCACTCTTTACATCTCACTTTCTAAGTCTGACTCTACGTCTCACTTTCTCAATCTTACTCTACATCTAACTTTCTCAATCTGACTCTACATCTCACTCTTTATATTTCACTCTCTCAATCTGACTCTATGTCTCACTTTCTCAATCTGACTCAACATTTCACTCTTTACATCTCAGTCTAACTCAACGTCTCACTCTCTCAATCTGACTCTACATCTCACTCTTTCAGTCTGACTCTACGTCTCACTTTCTCAATCTGATTTTACATCTCACTCTTTATATTTCACTCTCTTAATCTGACTGTACATCTCACTCTTTACATCTCACTCTCTCAATCTGACTCTACATTTCACTCTCTCAATCTGAATCTACATCTCACTCTTTACATTTCACTCCCCCATACTGACTCTTTCCACCTCTTTCTCACTCCCTACACCTCATTTTCTCCATCAAACTCTCTACATATCATTCTATATATCTCACTCTCTCAATCTGACTCTCCTTCTCACTCTCCCATACTGACTCTCTTCACCTCATTTTTCACATCTCATTCTCTACATCTCACTCTCTGCACCTCACTCTCTATTATACACTTTTGCATCTCACTCTCTCAATCTGACTCTACATCTCACTCTCTACACCTCACTCTCTCAAACTCACTCTCCACCTGTCATAATTCTACTTAAAATATCACTCTTCACCTCACTTTCTCAATCTGACTCTTTATATATCAATTTCAATCTAGCTCTCTCCAGCTCATTCTTTCCACCTTACTCTCTCTATCCCACTCTATCAGACTGACTCTCTGTATCTCACTCTCTCAATCTTACTCTCACTATCTGACTCTCTCCATCACTCTCACTGAAGCTGACTCTCTACATTTCACTCTATATTTTACTCTTTAAATCTTTCTCTCTATCTGACTCTCCCTTCCTTACTCTCTAAATTTCATTCCCTTTCTCACTCTCATTTTTAAAACATCTACCTCACGCTGTCTCTCACTGGCCACTTTATTGAAAATCCCTTTATTTGCTCATGTGATTGTTTATGCTGAGGTTATGTTTGTTCATAAACACTTAGTTGGACAGGTGAGAGACTCATCAGTACTCTCCCTCTTTCTCACTCTCTCTCCCTCTCTCTCTCTCTCTCTCTTTCTCTCTTTCACTGTGTCTCACTCTGTGTGCTGTAGACTTGCTAAGATGATGTCGATGCCCCCTGAGGCTGGTTAAAGCTGTTCTGTTTAGAAAATAAACAGCTTATTGGTGTGTCTGAAACATCCAAAGAAAAAGTCTGAAACTTTTTTTCACTAGTTTCTAATTTTTTTCTCATAAAAAAAAACATGAGCTCTCTTTCTGCTTTGATAGACTACTGAAATATTTTTGTGATGCCACCAAAACTACACCTGCCAACACCAGGCCCACTGACACCAGACCTACTGACACCAAATCTACTGCCACCAAAACTAGACATGCCAACACCAGGCCCACTGACACCAGACCTACTGACACCAAATCAATTGACACCAAAACTACACCTGCCAACACCAGGCCCACTGACACCAGACCTACTGACACCAAATCTACTGACACCAAAACTAGACATGCCAACACCAGGCCCACTGACACCAAACCTACTTACATCAAACCTACTAACCCTAAAACTAGACCCACCAACATCAGGCCCACTGACACCAAACCTACTGACATCAAAACTAGACCTGCCAACATCAGGCCCACTGACACCAAACCTACTGACACCAAAACAAGACCCTCCAACACCAAATCCACCAACACCAGGCCCACTGACACCAAAACCAGACCCTTCAACACCAGGTCCATCAACACCAGACCTACTGACACCAAAGCTGCTGACACCAAAACTACACCTGCCAACACCAGGTCCACCAACACCAGACCCACCAACACCAGACCTACTGACACCAGACCGACTGACAACAAACCTACTGAGACCAAAACTAGACCTGCCAACAACAGGCCCACTGACACCAGACCTACTGACACCAAACCTACTGACTCCAAAACTAGACCTGCCAACACCAGGCCCACCGACACTAGACCCACCATCACCAGGTCCACTGACACCAGATCGACTGACAACAAACCTACTGAGAACAAAACTAGACCTGCCAACACCAGGCCCACCGACACTAGACCCACCAACACCAGGCCCACTGACACCAAATCTCCTGACACCAAAACTAGACCAACCAATACCAGGCCCACCGACACCAAACCTACTGACACCAAAACTAGAACGACAACCACAGGCCCACCGACACCAAACCTAACTACACCAAACCTACTGACACCAATACTAGACCCACCAACACCAGGCCCACCGACACCAGAACTACCATCACCAGTCTAAAAAACACAAACAGGCTGATTGATTCTGTGAGCTGTGATCACTGAAGGTAAAATTGGATTTAAATTAAGTTTCCTTTATTTTGCTGAACTATCGCTTTAACTCTTGCAGAATCATCAGATTCAGCCATATGGAGCTTTATCTGCTCCGCCCGGCTCGAGGTGTGAACTGTTCTCGCCTGAGCCGGAGCTGCTGCTGCTGCTGCTGCTGACTCAGTGGAGGCTGAGCTGGTTCCTCTGAATGCTTGGATGTTTTCTGGGCCTGGGTCCAGTTCCTCACACTTCACTAAAGACTGGGAGCCACTTTTTAACTTTTTACTCTTACATAAACAATAGAAATCAGGGCACTGCGTGAAAAGGGGGCAGGAGTGGGCATTTTCCTTCTCTACTGCACCCACTGACAAACACACCAACACCAGACCCACCAACCCACCAAAACTACTGACACCACACCCCCCAACAACAGCTGCAGTACTCATTACTGTTACCCTCACTGCTTTAAAGGCCAACATATCCACAGAGGAATTTAAACTGATTCATCAATTCAATTAGGACATAAGATTATGACCAAAACATACACACCATTGTGATTTAATAAAAAAAGATATAGTTTGGGACAAATGATCAATATTATGAATAGTCTAAATTGACCAATATCTCTATAATTATTTATTGATTTGAACAAATGAGACCAATCATTCTCTTGCACACATTTTTTTTTCTTGCTTTTCTGTTGCTCTTGTGCTGTTTCTCTTATACTGTCTCTCTCTCTTATGTTGTCTTTCTGGGGCTGTATCTCTCAAACTGTCTCTATCTTATGTTGTCTTTCTTTCACACTGTCTTTCTCCCACGTTTCTCTCGCTTGCTCTGTCTGTCTCTTTCTTGTGCTCTTTGTCTCTTCTTTCATTATGTATTTCACAGTCTCTCACATTGTCTCTCTGTCTCATGCTGTCTTTCTCTCATACTGTCTCTCTGCCATGCTGTCTGTCTTTCACACTGTCTCACTTGTGCTGTTTTTCTCTCACACTGTCTCTTTCTCTTGTCCTGTCTTTCTCCCCCACTGTTTCTCTCTCTCTCCCTCACTCTTTCTCTGTCTTGTGCTGTTTGTCTCTCCCACTGTCTCTTTTTTCATTATGTATTTCAGACTCTCTCTTATTGTCTCTCTCTCTCATGCTGTCTTTCTCTCATACTGTCTCTCTCCCATGCTGTCTGTCTTTCACACTGTCTCCCTCTTCTGCTTGCCCTCAACTGTGCTGTCTCTCTCTTGTGCTGTCTCTGTTTTGTACCGTTTCTTTTCTACACTGTCTATATCTTGCATTGTGTATTTTGCAGTCTTCCACACTGTCTTTTTCTCACACTGTCTCTCTCCTTGGTGCTGTCTTTCTCTCACACTGTCTCTCTTCTTGGTGCTGTCTTTCTCTCACACTGTCTCTCTCTTTCTTTCTCTCACATTCTCTCTCTCACGCTGTCTCTTCCATGCTGTCTTTCTCTCCAACTGTCTCACTATCTTGCGCTGTCGTTCTCTCCCACTGTCTCTCTCTCTCTTTTGCATTGTGTATTTGGATGTCTCTCCCATCCTGTACTTCTCCTACACTGTCTCTCTCTCTCTCTTATGCTGTCTTTCTCTCACACTGTTTCTGTCTTGCGCTGTTTGTCTTTTACACTGATTCTCACTTTTGTTGTATATTTTGCAGTCTCTCAGATTGTCTCACTCTCGCTGTCTTTCTCTCAAACTGTCTCTCTCCCACACTGTCTGTCTTTCACATTGTTCCTCTCTTATGCTGTATTTTTCTCGTAGTGTCTCTCTCTCCCGCGCTGTCTGTCTTTCTCGCACTGTCTCTCTTTCTCTTGCACTATCCTTCTCTCTCAATGTCTTACTTTCTCTTGCATTGTGTATTTCGCAGTCTTTCACATGGCCTCTCTCCTATGCTGTCTTTCTCTCCTACTGTCTCTCTCTTTTGTGTTGTCTTTTTCTCACACTGTCTCTCTCTCTAGTGCTGTCTCTCTCTCTTGTACTCTCCCTGTGACTCATCATATACACATACTCTCATCAAATATAAGAGAATGCAAATGAATAAAATGAGACATTCTGTAAACACTGTAAAATAATAATATGGTGCAAAAAGTATATACATTAATATTTATAGTTTTATAGGTTAATAAGAAAGGGTCAGCTGAAGGTGGATGCGTGGGTGTAAGTAGACTGTTATAATTATCAAATAATTAATATTTAATTGGACTGTTCCTCAGGCAGTGGCATGTTGCCAATTATTTGTCATATTTATTAAGAACAAAACTTATAGTTTAAATATGTAAATTTATTAGTGAACTTGTTTGGCAACATTCTCTATTTTGGGCGGTGGAGGAGGAGGTGAAGTTCTTTCTATTTTCTGCACTTCATGCCTTTCTGTCTCCATCTCTCACTTTCACTCTATCACACTTGAGTGCGCCTGTTTTCTCTCTTGTGGTGTGTAATCCTGAAAAGTGGGGTGTGTTTGACTTCAATACCTAAAGCAGTGATACACACACACCCACACACAACCACACACACACACACACACACACAAACACACACACACACACAGAAGTGGAGCATGGTGTTCTCATCATTAGCATATGCTCTCAGAGTGATTAACGAGGTGAGCTAAGAGACTCGAGGGATCTGCCGCCCAAACAATAGAAACACCAGCAGCTTCGGCTCAACAGACAGCAAACAATTCCCACACCTGATCTCTCACACACCTGATCTCTCACACCTGATCTCACACACACCTCATCTCACACCCCTGATCTCTCACACCTGATCTCACACACACCTGATCTTTCACACCTGATCTCACACACCTGATCTCTCGTACACCTGATCTCTCACACCTGATCTCTCGTACACCTGATCTCTCACACCTGATCTCACACACCTGATCTCTCACACACCTGATCTCTCACACACCTGATCTCATATACCTGATCTCTCGCACAACTGATCTCACACACCTGATCTCTCACACACCTGATCTAATATACCTGGTCTCTCCCACACCTGATCTTTCACACCTGATCTCACACACCTGATCTCTCGTACACCTGATCTCTCACACACCTGATCTCTCACACCTGATCTCTCACACCTGATCTCTCGTACAACTGATCTCTCACACCTGATCTCTCACACACCTGATCTCTCACACACCTGATCTCATATACCTGATCTCTCCCACACCTGATCTCTCACACCTGATCTCCCACACACCTGATCTCTCACACACCTGATCTCTCAACCTGATCTATCACACACCTGATCTCTCACACCTGATCTCTCACACACCTGATCTCTCACACACCTGATCTCTCACATACCTGATCTCTCACACCTGATCCCTCACACCTGATCCCTCACACCTGATCTCTCACACACCTGATCTCTCCCACACCTGATCTCCCACACCTGATCTCCCACACCTGATCTCTATCACACCTGATCTCCCACACCTGATCTCTCAAACCTGATCTCCCGCACCTGATCTCTCATACACCTGATCTCTCACACCCGATCTCTCACACCCGATCTTATATACCTGATCTCTCACACCTGATCTCACACACCTGATCTCTGACACACCTGATCTTTCACACACCTGATCTCTCAACCTGATCTCACACACCTGATCTCTCACACCTGATCTCTATCACACCTGATCTCCCACACCTGATCTCTATCACACCTGATCTCTCCCACCTGATCTCTCCCACCTGATCTCACACACATCTGATCTCTATCACAACTGATCTCACACACCTGATCTCTATCACACCTGATCTCACACACCTGATCTTTCACACCTGATCTCTCACACACCTGATCTCACAGACCTGATCTCTCACACCTGATCTCTCACACCTGATCTCATATACCTGATCTCTCACACCTGATCTCTCACACACCTGATGTCACACACACCTGATCTCTCACACCTGATCTCTCACACTCCTGATCTCTCACACTCCTGATCTCTCACACACCTGATCTCTCACACACTTGATCTCTCACACACCTGATCTCACACACCTGATCTCCCACACACCTGATCTCTCACACCTAATCCCATCCAGACTGCAGATTGTACCTGAGGGTTTTTGTGGTCATGTCGGCTGCTGTGATTCCGTGGTACATCAGTGTCTCGTTCCACACTGGGTTCAGCGTGTTCTTCAGGGTCTTAGTGCGCAGTTTATTTGCCTAAGTGATAGAAACAGGTGGATGGTTAGCAACCAACATAATACCATAACAACCACTTATAGCAACACCATAGCGGACACCTAGTAACTACTTATAATAATACCATAGCAAAACACCATAGTAAGTAATGGTGTAATAGCAACACCAAGTAATACCATAGTAACACCTCAGCATCCCCCTGGGATACAATGGTGACCACCCTACAGCACTATAGCAACCACATAGTGCTGCAGGATGCCATACAGAAACTGTATACCTCCATGTTCAACCATATTCATCTCATATTCAGGCTAGAGGAGCCCAACAGGGTACTAGAGCCTTCTTTCAACTGTACAGCTTTCCCCAATTAACGTATCCTTTTACTCAAATTTTGTAATCACTTATATACAATATATTGCTAAAAGTATCCTGTGCTGGCCTGCATTGTGTTTGCTGATGCAAGACTTGGATGGAGCTGCTCAGCCATGGAAACTCTTCATTCCATAAAGCTCTCTACGCTCTGCTGTTCTTGAGGTAACCTCTGACCCCGCTCTGTTATTTTACGCTTCCACTGTGTTGTAATATCACTGACAGTTGGCTGTGGAATATTTAGTAGTGAGAAAATTTCACAACTGAGAGCGACCCGTTCTTTCATTAATGTTTGTAGAAGCAGTCTACATGACTAGATGCTTGTTTTGATCTATGATCAGTTTTTTATTTGGAGTTAATTGATTTGGATGGGTGAGTGAATACTTAGAATACATAGTTATATCATTTTTATATTCAAAATTCCATTATACAGCTTTATTTCATTCCAGCTATCAACTTCTGACTGTCATATCTTTTTTGTTAACATGTGTATATTTTTACCACAGTTAACTAGATCACTCTGACTGACACAGACAGTGCTGTGGGATTCAGTGTTCCAGACTTGTGAGTTCTTTATTTTGTGAAAGTTCAATTCCACTGTGGCAAACGCCAGACAGCACAGCTGTGTTCAGTACAGGGGCAATCACCTAGCCCGGCACAGTATGCTGAAGCACAGAATCACAGTTAGAAGCAGTACCTTAATGTTACAGTAAACTAACCATAACCTGTCATAAACAGCTGCCTCTCTACAAGACTGAATGCTGAAGGTATTCTGTGTTATTAATGTGTACCGATACTAATATTACAGTAGGATCCTTTAAAGCTCACCTTCCGCGAAAATCCGATTTTTCTTGTTTTTTGTGGAATACAGTAGGTCTCTCCGAGTTGAATGTGTACACCTGCACATTAAACTGTTTTGCAGCCCCCATTGTCTGCAGGAGCTAAGCAAAGAAATCCCCCCTCCCCCCCTCCGAAAAACGGGTGAATTTTGAATTATCTTTCTGCCTACGTAGGCAGAAACTCACAGACCAGCCCACCTTGGCTCGAGAAACTCCCAGAGGCGGAGCTGAAGCGACGCAACATCACCGCTCATCAGTTAGGAGGTGGGAGGCAGTGAGCGGCAGAGCGGCGGAGGGGCGTCGCAGTGCTCCTAGCCAATCAGAGGAGAGATATTTGCATGCTGTTTGCATGTATGAATATTCATGAGCAAAGCTGGAATCCGGTCATTTTGGACACACCCCTAAAACAGTCCATTAAAAAAGAGCTATACAGAGACACCTGAGCACTTTTTTTTTTACAAAAACGGCTCACGTCATTCATTCATACTAGAGACCACAACTAGACATTTTAAAATGAAAGAAAAAAACGACGGAAGGTGAGCTTTAAGATTATTAAAATGCCCTGTAATGCTGGCTTTACACCTAACGTTTTTTAAACGATTTCACAGTCGCAGACAAATTTCCTGTGTGAGTCTGGCTAGAGTCGAGCTGCAGTCGAGTTGCGGTCGGGTCATCTGGCACGACTGAAAGTTCAAGTCAGTTGCATTTAATATTATCGCAAGTCTTGAAACACGACATGAACGAACTCAACAGCCAATAGGAGAGCTACAGGAAGAGGCAAGAATATATTTCACGTGACTGTTCACGTGCAAACGATTTAAACAGAACACATTTTACAGTTATCAGGTCTTATGAGGTTCTTATATTTATATGTACAGTATTGTAAATACAGGTAGCACTTTAAAGTCACTATATTTAATGTCATTTTATGTTGCACTACTTTGTCGTATTGTGCAGTGTTATTTTTAATACAAACAAGTTTAATAATTACGCATTTTTCAAGAATGATGTTTTTTATTGCATTATTTCTATCTAAAACAAAGGCAAATGTATAGCAGTGAAATTGTAATTCTTTGCTAAGGTTGTAGCAAAAAATGGGGGGTAATGAAGCTTATAGGACGAGTTGAACTTTTTTGTACTCAAAGGTACACTCTTCATAATTGTATCCTCAATGGTATAATATTGGTCTTTACAGGGTCAGATTTGTTACCTCTGAAGTACAAAGTAATTTCTAACAGAAATCAGTACATATTTGTACCATTTAACCAGCCAAAGGGTACATTCAGTATTCTGCATCACTGTACTAATGAACAATATATTTTTTTTTTTATTTGAAAGCCAGACAATTTTGGATCATCAAGTTTTTGAGCCATATTTAGTTGATGATAATGTTTATAATCTTTATAATCTTTACTGGCACAAAAACCATGGGTACAAAAAAGGACTTTCACTGAAAGGTACTTTTTTGTACCTCAATATAAGGTACAGCCCCAGCGACAAGCTTTGTACCTGTACTTACTTTTCTTAGTGTGTATTAAAAAAATATAAGGAACTAACAGTGTTGCAGAAAAATAAACTGTTAATGGGGACAAAAGTTGTGAGTCTCTTATAAATCACAGTATTGATGTACACTTTAAATGTTATATATGTAATATATATTGTATGTAAACTCCACCAGAAGCATGATGAGAAATAATCTCAGAAAGAATCTAGTTGCAGTCTTGCAGTTAGTGATCCCCAGTCTTTGTAAAATCTTAGTCAGTGTGAGTAAAAATTCTGTGACGAGTCTTTAGATGTGAGAGGGTGTCAGACTTTGTGTAGTGTATGGACAGCTTAAGTCGTGAGGTGGGCGGAGCCTACATGAGCATTCATGAGTCTGGACCCCATGACCCTGATGTTGCTGGTTCACCAGTTGTCTTTCCTTGCACACTTTTGGCAACTACTGGTTTTAATGTTTTGGCTGATTCTCCTGTTACACTGGATTCCTATATATGTATGTATGACATCTATGTGAAGAAAATCATGCAACGCTGAATATAACCCTAACTCCATTTTCTTTTTATGACACACATAATTACACATACACACAATCCTATAGGCTCAGGGCATTGAGAGGCGGAGTCTAAAATGCCCTAGAGATTTTGGCTACACAATCGACCTATCAGCTGCAGCCTGTAGGTGAGACAGAAAAGAGTGTGCAAGAGGGAGATGGAACCTGTGTCTGTGTGTGTGTGTGTGTGTGTGTGTGTGTGTGTGTGTGTGTGTGTGTGTGTGTGTTTTAGTGCAAGTGTTTCATTTATCCTTCCCCCAGGACACACACACACACACACACACACACACACTTCGCTCACGCATGCATGCACCTCCCTTCACACACAAATGTCCTTCCCTTCACCTCCTTTGTCATGTGGACACACATACACCCCCCCCACCCCCACACACACACCAACAGGTGTCACACACACAATCCGCAGCCAGCCAGGTTCCAGCAGAGTAATGATCGTTAAATCACAGCGTCACATCATTAGGAAAACTCACGCATCGCCCTTCTCCTGACTGACACACACACACACACACACACACACACAAAAACACACATATAGACACACATTGTGTGCTTTTCTCTAATAAGCCTTTTGTAACTGTTTAATTCTAAAAATGTCATAATAAAAATCCATGCATTCCACAATACTTAAAAGATATTCACACACAGATTATACCATGTGATTAAATGTTTCAGGTGTTATTTTTTCTCGTTCTTCCTGCAAACACGTCTTTAACCATGTTACATTTTGGTGTCCAGCATGTGGTTTTGCACTGTCTTGTTAAAAATCTTGGCCCTAAGAGCAACATGTGTTGGGGTACAGGGGTCGGCAGTAGGTGGCCCGTGAGGTTGTTTAAACTATAATGAACAATAATGGAAAAAAAAAAAAAATAATATATATATATATATATATATATATATATATATATATATATATATATATATATATATATATATATATATATAATGATTCTCTGGCAAGCTTTTGTTTATATTCCTCCCCTGTCTCTCTGTCACGTTGGCGTGACTTTAGTTTCTGCCCCTTCGCGTCTATCCGCCCGTTCTTGAGCTCCTTATCTCCTTATAAGGGTGTTTTTTTCCCGTCCGTGTCCCAATTCACTAGCCTGGGCAGCAGTAGTGTATTGAACCGTGACATTGACGACACGGGTTAGACCCCAAATGAGGTCAGTGATAATGATTCAATAATAAGAAAAGAACTAGGCGAAAATTGTCTCCATGGGAGCTTTCGTGATGCAGTGTCACCTGAGGGAACAGAGATAATGGGTGTTTAGTTTAGGCTATTGCATTTGCCTTTAAAACACTGCATTTCCACAGGATTAGTTAAATGGTTTAATAATAGTATGCACTGTAGAGGGAGAAATACGCAAATCCCTTCCAATCTTTCTTTGCACAAAATTGTTTTTTAATGAAGGTTTTATTTCATCATCATTTTTCATAAGGTCCCAACATTTCCAGATTTGGGGTTTGTATGTTATCATGCATTAAAGTACATTAGCACGGCTAAACACAGCAAGAGCATCCGGAAGGCTGAGTACTTTCCTCACTCTCGTCCAGGGAGACACTGTGAGCTGTTTTGGAGAGCACTCTGATGGAGCGAGGGATGAGCGTGGAGTAGGTAGAGGAGGAATGGTGGGGTTAATTACCCAGAGAGCCGAGACACCTTGATGAATTCTTAAACGTGGCACTGCCTCCTGGACATGCCACATTAATCCCGACACAAGATTCCCCTCTCTCTCTACCTCCCTTCCTCTCTCTCTCTCTCCTGCTTTCTATCTCTATCTCTTTCTCTCTCTCTCTCTCTACCCGAGGCAGATGGAGATGTTTCTGTAACTGGAGAACACACTCGTTAGCTGCTGGAGATGATTTCTCTATTCTAGAGTAAAGGAGGGCAGCTGGCATGTCCAAAAATATTTAGACACCTGCTCCTTCAGCATTTCTCCTGAATTCATAGCTACTAGCTGGGGGTTTGTCCCCTTATTTACTGTAGTATCAGCCTCTACACTGGAAAGCTACTTTTGGCAGTGTGGGCAGTGTGCCAAATCCTGCTGGAAAATGAAATCCACATCTCCATATAAGTGTCAGCAGAGGGAAGCATGTAAGGAAGTGCTGTAAGGAAGTAGAGTCTGGAGGAGGAAGAGTGGAGAGACACACAGCTCAAGCTGTTTGAGGTCAGTGATGGTTTGGATATAGAGACATGTCATCTGCTGGTGTTGATCCACTGTGTTTTATTATCAAGTCTAAAGTCAGTGCAGTTTTGTTTTCCCACAAAATCTTACAGCACTTCATGCTTCCCTCTGCTACTGACAACTTTTATGAAGATGTGGATTTCATTTTCCAGCAGGATTTGGCACACTGCCCACACTGCCAAAAGTATCAATTGGTCTTATATAATTTTTATATTAACTGAGACACAGATTTTTTTCTTTTTTAGCTTGATAAAAGCCATAATTATCAAAAATAAAATAAATAAAAGCATTAAATAGATCACTCTGTGTGTAATACATCTATTCACATTTTGAACTGAATTACTGAAATAAAGTAACTTTTCAATGATATTGTATTATTTTAAGATGCACTATAGTTTTACATAAAAGCCAAAACTCCAAACGAGTATAATTTAATAAACTGCTCTGGAAAAAAAGAAGACACCACTTCAAAATGATCAGTTTCCCTGATTGTTTCTAGGTTATTTATAGGTATATATTTGAGAAAATTGATCATTGTGGTTTTATTCTATAAACTACGGACAACATTTCTCCCAAATTCCAAATAAAAATGTTGTCATTTAGAGCATTTATTTGCTAAAAATGAGAAATGGTCAAAATAATGAAAAAGGTATTGTGCTTTCAAACCTTAAATAATGCAAAGAAATATCAATATTTGGTGAAATTACCCTGATTTTTAATCACAGCTTTCATGCATCTTGGCATGTTCTCCTCCACCAGTCTTACACACTGCTTTTGGGTGACCTTATTTCACTGCTGGCACAAAACTTTAAGCAGATCAGCTGTGTTATTCTTTTGTAATCTGTGCTATTTTCTACCAATTATTGATTATGAACTATTTCTTTAGATAAAACTTTAGTTTTGTTGTTGTTTCTAAATGAATATGAACTTGTTTTCTTTGCATGATTTGAGGTTTGAAAGGAATGCATATATTTTTTTAATTTGACCATTTCTCATGTTCTGCAAATAAACGCTCTAAATGATCATATTTTTATGTGGAATTTGGGAGAAATGTCATCAGTAGTTTATATAATAAAACCAAAATGTTTATTTTACTCAAATATTTACCTATAAATATTTAAATAAGAGAAACTGATCTCTTAATTTTTTTGAAAGCTGTAGATGTTTGCAGCATCTAATTTAATGTCCATTTTATGATGAGAGGAAGCAAAGGTGGTAGTAGGCGTTTCTAATAAAGTGGCCCGTGAGGGTATTTGCTAACGGAGCTGTGTGGTTTAGGGCAGTTAGCATAATTATTCCTGCTGGCGTATTTTTCCATCCCATCAGCTGTCCCATTTGCAAGTGTGTTTTTGGCCGGGGAGCGTATTTCCGTGCCTGTAGCAGATTTTGTTCTCGCTTTCTGATTGGCTGGCCCTGCTCACTCTAATTCGAGGCTCTTGCA